>NC_084540.1:5712500-5825000 GCF_024500275.1 Phycodurus eques | reverse complement strand
TCTCTTAAAAAGGCCGGAGCTATGCTTGCTCAGTGTCAGCTCTTGTCTCATCCGACCAACTTGCCGAAGACTGGCCTAGGCAGGACTCCCACCACGAGGTGGCGAGGACACATCGGACCATCCCCGACTGCAGAGCATCCTGCAAGCGCTCCGAGCTACCCTTTTTGGGGGCCTGAGCTCACCCTGGGGGGACAGAAGCGGGAACAACGTGCCTGCTCCGAACATATTGCGAGCAGAGACATCCGGGCTCCGGCCGTCCAGCGTGGGAGTTTTTTGGGCTCCTTTTTTCCTTTTTCTTCTTCCTTTCCGCCAAATCCACCTGTTCCCCGTGCGGACCGGGCTGGCCGAACACCCAGAAGCTTGACCTGCCTGCCTCAATCGTGTTCAAGGCACGTAAATCCAACATTGCGGTCTACTAAAAGTACAGATTACTGCATATTTGGGTTTAAATTAACGAGAACAGGAATCCCCAGCTATATGCATTCACTACATGCTCATTCTACCAATCTCACATCACAAGTCAGTCTCCTTTGCCAATATTCGTCTGTACTTTGTTTGTTTTGTGTTTTTCTGTATTGTTTCCCTGTAGATTCCCCATGTTTGATCATTAAAATTTTCCATAAAATTCACTACCTGCATTGTTGTGTTTCGGTTCGAGGAAAAAGAAACTCTGGCCGTCTAGAACTCTTATCAAAGGTTCAGCAAGTGTAGCAACCTTCAGATTACAAGACTGATTACCAAAAAAAAGGTTTCTCGTCACGTCCCCTAAATTTGATCCACATAAAAAGTGACGTGGTGCCCCCTTTTACGAGATAAAATAGCTTGATTTATAACGCTGTAATTTAAAATTAAGCTAAACCGGAAGTAATGCAGGAGTCTCTTCCAGCTCATTCTTTTCTCCTAAATTAATTACATCTTTATTTAACCCGTATACGCTACAACAGGGATATCCAGGATGAAAACCTTCTCCACAGTGCTCAGGATATTGTTATATTGCAGCCATTTGCTAAAATCTAAAAGTTCTTTTTTTCCTCATGAATTTACACACAGCACTCCAAATTTAATTGTTGACATTTTTGCAGATTTATTAGAAAGAAAAACTGACATATCACACAGCCATAATTATTCAGACCTTTTGCTCAGTATTTAGCAGAAGCACCCTTTTGAGCTAATACACCCATGAGTCTTTTTGGGAATGATGCAACAAGTTTTTCACACCTGGCTTTGGGAATCCTCTGCCATTCTTCCTTGCAGATCCTCTCCAGTTCTGTCAGGTTGGATGGTGAATGTTGGTGGACAGCCATTTTCAGGTCTCTCCAGAGATCCTCAATTAGGTTTAAGTCAGGGCTGTGGCTGGGCCATTCAAGAACAGTCACGGAGTTGTTCTGAAGCCACTCCTTCGTTATTTTATCTGTGTGCTTAGGGTCATTGTCTTGTTGGAAGGGCATGTAGTAATCCTTCAGGTGTTTCTTTTTAGCAAACTCCATGCAGGCTTTCATGTGTCTTCCACTGAGGAGAGGCTTCCGTCGGGCCACTCTGCCATAAAGCCCCGACCGGTGGAGGGCTGCAGGGATGGTTGCCTTTCTAGAGCTTTCTCCCAACTCCCGACTGCATCTCTGGAGCTCAGCCACAGTGATCTTTGGGTTCTTCTTTACCACTCTCACCAAGGCTCTTCTCCCCCGATTACTCAGCTTGGCTGGACGGCCAGCTCGAGGAAGCGTTCTGGTCGTCACAAACGTCTTCCATTTAAGGATTATGGAGGCCACTGTGCTCTTAGGGCCCTTAAGTGCAGAAAAAATGTTTTTGTAACCTTGGCCAGAACACAGCTGGACTCGAATGAAGGTGTAGAACCATCTCAAGGATGATCAGAAGCAATGGACAGCACCTGAGTTAAATATATGAGTGTCACAGCAAAGGGTCTGAATACTTATGGTTGTGTGATATTTAAATTTTTCTTTTTTAATAAATTGCAAAGATTTCAACAATTAAGTTTTTTTCTGGAAATATGAGGTGCTGTGTGTACATTAACAAGGCAAAAAATGAACTTAAATGATTTGAGCAAATGGCTGCAATATAACAAAGAGTGAAAAATTTAAGGGGGTCTGAATACTTTCCGTACCCACTGTATATAATATAATATGCATGGTGTTGCTGTATCTCCCCAAACAAGGGTGCAACCAAATCATGTGTCGGTGCGACCAACTGTAAAAGTTGGTCTTACCAGTGCTACCAGTGAAAAGGTTGGTGTAGAGCCCTGTTACTCATTGAGTAGTTTTTGCTATATTGGAATTACAAACCCATATCTGGAGTGGTGTTCCAGTTGATATTATTTCCTTCCTCCAGCTGAAGTTCATGTGGGGAAACCTGGCTGTGGGCTCGGGGGATCGTTGGAGAGAAGTATCTGTTCCTTTTCTCCAGCCCGGACAGGTAAGAGTTTTTTCAATTTGTCCTCAAGTTCTCTAATTCAATTAAAGTCAGTTGAGAGTAAGGATTTCCCAATTCTAATTTTTCACGTCCAATCCGATACCAATATTACAGCATTGAGTTTTGGCCGATATTTATATCGGTCTGATCTTATTATCAGCAATAACCACACATACTTTACTTATTTTGTAGTGTGGAATGTTAGAATTCTCCACATGTGCAGCAATAAATTTTTTAACTTCTTGATGTAACTGGGGTTTAATTTTATTGACAATCGCTATTCCTGCTGTGCACGTCTTGGCTTCTGAGCAGCAGTGTGATACAAGCAATGAGAAACACTTGCAATAACAAAGAAAGTCGAAGTCACGATCAAATATTGTTATTATAACTCATTTTTCACAGAGTTTGAAGAATATATTCCAGAGATTATTTCTCATATTTCCTGTTTTATACAGCGTTTGTGTACCAATAATCATTATTTTGAGAGATATAAGTGCCGCTGCGCGGGTTCAATGGTAATCTTCGTTAGATTGTCAGTGGTGTGTTTCATTCATGGTGTGTTACCTCGAACTTCAGTATGCAAGTTCGAGGTAACACACCATACTATAACACCATACTATACTAGGTGATGATGCGTCTTTCTTTTTTACATCAATTATTTCTTGTCCTCCTTTAGTGAGAACAATAATTTCAGAAATGTTGCTTGTTACCCACCATGGAGGCGCTCTTTGTTTCTCTATTTATGCCAGTGAGGCATAGTGACAGATAAACAACAAATAAATGCCCTTCTATTAGATGGAAGGATGTACAAACAGTAATTACTGTGAATCTACTGTACTTTTTGTGATATTTTCGTTTGTTTGTGTGCCGTGAGAGTTTCCAATTGTAAAATATATGCCTCCAATTGTAAAATATATGCCTTCACTCCATAAAGGTTGAAAATAACTCCTCTAGAGCCGTCTCGTAAAATAAGAAATTTAATTCATATGTGGGATTTTCAGCACCACCCCGGAACATCTTTATCCATAGCATTGCGTCCTAAAACGCAGATTTATTTTACTAATATTAGTTTTTTTATTTTACTGATAGACATTTAATTTACATTTTTTTTGTGCTGCACAGCTCATAGGAGCAGCAACGTCTTTGTCGCCTAAACTTGTGCAGGGTTTCAGACGACGAAACACGATGTGAAGACATTTTGGCTACACGCCACTCAGGACGAGCCGAAAGATACTTCTAAATATATCTGAAAAGCCTGATATATAGAGCCGCATCGCTGAACTGCATTGTCAAAGAGTTGAGAGAACGTCAGACATATCAATTTTGATGCATTTAAACATCTTCAAATAGAAGTTGAACAAGTGTGAATTATTTTGTGACAAGAAAGCTTTTTGCACACTGGTTGCACTTAACGAGGTCAAACATCATGTTGTTTGAGGAAGAGCGGAGTCATGCACTTGATGTAACCAACAAATGGTAAATGAACTGCACTTATATCAGGCTTTAACACACTATCATAGTGCCCAAAGCGTAGCTGCATGGATGGTAGCCTTCATTAAGACACATGCTAAAATAATAACGATGTAAATGTATTGTTTACCATGCGCTCAAACAGAGTAACCCCCCCCCCCCCCATACTATGTTAAAGCTTATATGGGCTTTGCATCCCCAGGAAATAAAATGTATGAATGCACCATACAATTACATAAAAATATTATTAAGTGTCCTGCACATGAATCTATAATTTTAGTGTTAACATTCTATTAACAAAAATGTCCTGTGGCTACCATTTCATGTATTTGTTAATATTATGTTGAAAACTCATTCCTGTTATTTATTTTAAAAAAATTATTTATTATGGTCAAGTTGCCTGAGTTGGGCCACTACACATACCGTATAGTTCAATATGTGTACTGTATCATCAAATTTAGAGCAAAAAAAAAAATAGCACTTGTGTGTGAGTGAGAATGGCCATATATAGTAACTGTAAACTGCTAAATGTTTTGTAGGCGAATCTTCACGCCTTGTCCTACTGACAGTCACTACACCCTGCTCTTTGTATGTGCAGGTTGGCATTGTGAGTGTAGCATTATGTGCACCGTCTGTGGAGGGTTCCTACACCTCCCACTGGCGCCTTGCCCATACTGGAGAGCAATTCGGACCCAGGGTTTGGTGCAGCATTGTGGTTGACCCTCTGGCCCCTGCCCCTATGATGGCTGATGGAATACTTGTGTCACCGTGTGTCACACCACAGGTATGAATGTGTAGCAAATTAGTGCCACAAATCTATTATGATGTAAAAATTACAGGTAGAATACTAGTGTAATTGTTAAAGTAATACTTGGGCAATGGCCAGCAGGGTAAAAACCCAGTGCTAAAGGAAGGAAAAGCATGTACATCCTCTCGAAAGCAGCCTCCAGTTTCCGTAGACAGCGGAGAAGAATACTACATCCCCTCTGTGGACCTGCTCACTGCACAGGTAATAATCTATAGTCATAATGAATGACACATATTTTCTTCTAAGGGATGTGCACCTTCCTAACTACTTGTAAAAAATATTCGTATATAACAACCTTTGTTATTTTTCACAATCAGTCATCTTTTGAAATAAATTACAATGTTTGATAATGCTTAAAGCTGGAACTAGTACATATAAGCAAAACAATGGCTTCAATTCTCTTGAGACTTTTTTCCCCCACAATAATCATTTTGGGGTAGTGCCAGGTTGTTTCTGATAACATAAGCCAGGCCTGGCCAACCCGCGGCTCAGGAGACGCATAAGGCTCTTACGTTCACGCCGCGCTCTACTGCCTGTTTCCAGACAACCCGGAAACACTCGGAGTACACAATTTCCCAAAATGAAAATCTGAATCAGAATCATCTTTATTTGCCAAGTATGTCCAAAACACACAAGGAATTTGTCTCCGGTAGTTGGAGCCGCTCTAGTACAACAGACAGTCAATTTACAGAACACTTTGGGGACATAAAGACATTGACAAAAAACAAATGTGCAAAAAGATGCAGAGTCCTCTAGCACTTAGAGCAGTTCGAATGACTAATATTGCAATAGTCCGGTGCAATGAGCATTGTGCAAGGGGCACTGAGACTTCAAGGAGTGTATGCGGTTTAAAGTGACGAGTAGTGCGACCATCTGGGACAATGTTGGTTGTGCAAATGTTACAGATACTTCTCAATCAGTGTGCAAATGGAACAGATGCTACTCTGGCATGAGTGGCCAGTATATGTTTGCACCAGTATATGTTTGCACCAAATCCGAATGGAATTTGATTTGCTTTGACAGGGGTGGAATATTGCTTTTTCCAAACCGATCACAAGTAAATGTTAGTCATATAAACCGTGGATCCGAATGTGTCGGGCTCCGCTCTGTCGGCGCATGCTCTGTCTTGACGTAAATGGGCAGTAGCATCATCGTTTATGCATGTAAATCCTGGCAGCTCCCGACCAGAGTTCGGATTTGGCAGAGACCCTATTTGTAACTACTTGTAAATTGTTTTTATCAAGGATTTGTTTTACACTCCAGCCATGAATATGTGCCACAAAACTGGAAAAAAAAGAAAAACAATTACATGAGATGACAGCTACTCAAACACAGCTTTGCAAGAAAGATTTGACAAAGACAAAGCTTTTAAATGCATTTTTTTGCCTCCTCCTAGCACCAAGTGAAAAAGAAATGTATAGAACAGTTAGGACTTATTTTATACTAACACTAAATAAACAATTGTGCTTACCTGGTCAAGGTGGTCAACACTTATTTTATACTAACACTAAAAAACAAATAATTGTACTTACTTGGTCACGCTGGTCAACACTTATTTCATACTAACACTAAATAACAAATAATTGTGCTTACCTGGTCAAGGTGGACAACAGCACCTTTGAACTTATTATAGTCCAATATCATTTGTGGTTTGGTTTGTCATGATCAATATGTGCTGCAAGTTGTCGTCGTTCAAAAAAAGATTGAATGCAGTCTCGGGGCTGCTGATCCTGGCGATTGCGTAGTGCGTTGGGGCGGGTGTCAGAGTCTTCATTCAACCTACCTCGCATGTTTTTAGGATGTGGGAGGAAACCAGAGTACCTGTAAAAAGACCACGCAGGCACAAATTTTTTTTGTCATTACCTGAGTTTACTCCGATGACTTGCACTGAAGTGAGTCAGCCAGGGATGCATAGTCAGTGTCGTATTTTCCATGCACAGTCCTAAAATGCCGCTCCACATTTCCGTTCTTTGGTAATGCGATGGCAGATGAGACATACGCATTTCGAAAATGTCATCGTGAAAAAATACTCCTCATCCCATTCCGTATGAAAGTGGTAGATTTTTGTCTTCTTACTTGGTCCAGCTCCCCCACTCATTTTTATACCCTTTGTTAAGTTTAAGAGAAATAAATTGGAGGTAACTCACTGACTAGCTTGTTAGTTTTGACACACTTGGCGCCGTTGTTTGCGCATCTGCAGTTACCTTTTTGCAGCGTTGTTTATATATGTATATCAATCAAGCAACGGGATGGATGATAGGCTGATGCCTTTTTTTTTTTTATGTCACGCGATGTCATGCGATCTACCAATTCTACCTTCGCGGTCAACTGGTCGATCACGATCGACTCATTGAGCACCCCTGCTCAAGCAGAAAGTGGAAAAGCACATGGTATCTAACATCCACCCGTCTAAAATACTGTAAAGTAGGCCTGCACAATTATGGCCAAAATAATAATCACGATTATTTTGATCACTATTGTAATCACGATGATTTCTCGTTATCTTTATTCATTATTTTTATTGCACTACTTTTTAACAAACAATATGTAACAGTTCCCAGTTCAAGATTAATCTTTAAATAAAAATAAATCCATCCATCCATTTTCTGTACCGCTTATCCTCACTAGGGCCGTGGCCGTGCTGGAGCCTGTCCCAGCTGTCTTCGGGCGCAAGGAGGTGTACACCCTGAACTGGTCGCCACCCAATCGCAGGGCACATAAAAACAAACAACCATTCGCACTTACAGGCAATTTAGAGTCTTCAATCAACCTACCACGCATGTTTTTGGGATGTGGGAGGAAACCGGAGTACCCGGAAAAAAACCCACGCAGGCACGTGGAGAACATGCAAACTCCACACAGGCGAGGCCGGGATTTGAACCCCAGTCCTCAGAACTGTGAGGCCAGTCGGTCACCGTGCCGCCTAATAATAATAAATGATAGATTAAAAAAGGAAACTTACACAAAAGATTCTACTTCAGCAAGGGCTAAATGTGTAAATGTGCTATTAAAAAGTGCAATCACAAATTGCAACTTAATGAAAGCAAATACAATTAATGCATAAAACGCAATAACATTAGTCTGCAAGCACCGCCTTTTCATTTGAAAATCCCCATCATCAGTATAATGAAGTGTCAAACGGTAGGTCTCCATTGTTCTGCTGACCATTGGTCAGTCGAGCATGGTCACAAACAGCAAAGAACTCAACAGTTGTGATTACCCTCTCTATTTACTCCCGGTGTTTTTTTCATTGCGGTCAGGCCAGCCGAAACGTTGAAGTCAAGGCAGCCGATTGTGAATAGTGTCCTACCGTAACATGCTACATCGCCGCTAACATAGCCAACTTCAAAATGAAAGCTTCATATATTACTACATTGAACATTAATACCATTTCATGCAATGTGAGTGTTTGGGTGCGGTGAGTGATCTTGCCCATAAAACTGCCGTCTGCAGCATAGGTGTTGTGGTGGCGTTTTATTTGAAAGGTTCGAAGGTGCATACGTCTAACGAGGAGGGAGTTAAGTAAGTTAGCGTCAGAACCAGAGTCAATTAATACAGGTGTATGAATTTCTTGATCAGGAGAGCATAGTGTCACTTTGGGAAGAACCCGTGTAGGGTCTACCTTAATGAAATTCAGACTCACCTCTCCCGTGCCCTTGCTACCGGCACCGGCAACTTTGACATGACAGTTGCTCACGGAATGACCCAACTGACCGCAGTAGAAGCACCGCCCTTCCCTCAGCCGGCGTTGACGTTCCTCAGGGGAGAGACGGAACCTGCCCAGTTGCATGGGTTCATCCGTGGGGACGCTAGTCAGTGGGTTGAGACCGGAACCAGGAGATCTGCCTTGGTTTGGCTGGTCACCGAGGCTCGTCCTCCAAGTGCGCAGTGACGCAGCCCTCCGCCGATCTCCATCCAGCTCGCGATCCAAAAACCTATTGTCAATTTTTACGGCGAGAGCGATGAGAGTGTCCAAGTCGGTCGGCAGGTCTAGCGGGACTAAATAATCCTTGACAGCGGGGGATAGTCCTTGAAAAAAGGCATCGAGTAGCGCCCGATTATTCCAATGACTCTCAGCTGCTAGAATGCAAAACTCAATCGCGTAATCTGACACCCTGCGCTTGCCTTGTTGTAAGGTGACAAGGGAGCGAGCTGCCTCACGATCTGGAGTGGAAAGTTGAAAAATTTGCTCCATAGTCTTTACGAAAAAAGCCCATGAATGACACGCGGTGGAATTGCGTCTCCATTCAGCAGTAGCCCACGCCTCCGCACGACCAGTCAGATGGGAAATGATGAAAGCGATTTTTGCCCGTTCGGTGGCGAAGGCAGCTGCCTGCAGCTCAAAGTGGAGTTCGCACTGTGTGTTGAATGGCTTAATGTTCCCAGAATCTCCAGAGAACCTCTCCGGTCGAGAGAGCTGTGGGCAGACAGCAGCGGAGGTGGCAGGTGCCTGCATGGTGACTGCTTCACATGGAAATACCGTGGCGCTATTGGGTGTGGTGCCAACTGGTTCCTTCTCTTGAATAATTTTCATAAGAAGTTCAAACTGCGAGGCCACCTGTCTCATCATATTGTCCTGATGCCTTGACAGTCCCTCTAGATGAAGGTGGAGGGCAGCATGCTCCTCATCCTGCTTAGAGAAGCGTTGACCCTGCGCTTGAAGGGCTTTGCGCACCGGGTCTGAGTCTGCTGGGTCCATGTTATGGCCAGTTCGTTCTGTCAAGAACGGAACAGAGGATAGGACCCAAAAATGCACGACTCTAAAACAAATGGACAGTTTCCAAAAAGAGAGGTTAAATAGACGGGCATAGGTCGGTTCACAGGCAGGCAATCCAAGAAAGGCAACAGTATCCAAAAACATGAGGCAAAGAGGCAAGGTCGATAATCGGAACAGGGTCAAATCTTACTGTGAGTCTGTGACGTGGAAAAAAGGAATGCTGGAACGCGACGACAAGGCAAAAAGGCAAGGTCGATAATCGGAACAGGGTCAAATCTTACTGTGAGTCTGTGACGTGGAAACAAGGAATGCTGGAACGCGACGACAAGGTACAACGAATTGGCAACGAGCGGGAATGAGACACGAGGTTAAATACAATAGGTAATTAGGGTGAACGAGGCACAGGTGGTGAAGATGCTCACAGGAGCAGGTGTGTGTGAAACAGGGCGGGAAGACAAAACCCGGAACACACACCCATGACAGACTCTGCTTCCTCATGGGAAGGCATGTCGGTGGAATTGAGGAGGTCTTCGAAGTATTCTTCCCACCGACTCACAACGTCCCGAGTCAAGATCAGCAGCGTCCCATCCCCACTATACACAGTGTTGATGGTGCACTGCTTCTCCCTGCTGAGATGCCGGATGGTGGTCCAGAATTTCCTCAAAGCTTTTCAAGTGACAGTCCCCTAGAAATTAGACTCGTGTTTACAACCCCGATTCCAATGAAGTTGGGATGTTGTGTTAAATATAAATAAAAACAGAATATAATGGTTTGCAAATCATGTTCAACCTATATTTAATTGGATACACTCCAAAGATGAGATATTTAATGTTCAAACTGATAAACTTTATTGTTTTTAGCAAATAATCATTAACTTAGAATTTTATGGCTGCAGCATAGGCCAGTCAAGTACCACACTGTTGTAAAACGTGCAGAATGTGATTTGGCATTGTCTTGCTGAAATAACCAGTTGCGTACATGAAAAAGAGGTTGCTTGGATGGCAGCATATCTTTCTCCAAAACCTGTATGTAACTTTCAGCATTAATAGTGCCTTCACAGATGTGTAAGTTACCCATGCCATTGGCACTAACACAGCCCCATACTATCAGAGATGCTGGCTTTTGGACTTTGTGTCCATAACAGTCTGGATGGTTCTTTTCCTCTTTGGCCCGGAGGACACGACGTCAAACATAATTTGAAATGTGGACTCGTTGGACCACAGAATCGTTTTCCACTTTGTATCAGTCCATCTTAAATGAGCTCGGCCTTCTATACAAGCTGTACACTGACTACTCTGTTGAATGCATGTTTCATTTCTATAAAGTATTGTGTATTGTCCCTTGAGAAGATATGATAAAATGATTAAATGAAAGGGGTCTACTTTTGTGAGATACTGTAATTTTACAATTTTTGTCCAATTTATGCCTTTAAAATATTAGTGATACAGAAAATAAAAGTAAGACGCCACTCAAATGAAACCTGCAACCACAGCAAATGGCACAGGATAATTGTACTGGCACAAACAGAAAAATAAGGATAGCCCAAAGCACGATAAAAGATCTGTAAATGACTTGAAATATGCTTGTCGTCTGGTTCCACAATTAAGACAAATTAGTGAAAGACAGATAATTGACTTAAAATAGTAAAACACTAGTTGACCAACAAACCATTAATGTTATGAGGGTCCACTTCTATTTCTACACCAGTTGTTGTGAAATCGATAATGCCACAATGTAAGTCATTTGGAGTTGTATTTATCTTATTTTAAGAACAGTTACCGAATTGAAAGAGCGTACAGTATTTTTCTCCCGACTGTTTCTTGATATGGATCTGAATTCAGGTACCACTTTGTTTTGTACAATAGAAACTAACACTAGATTACAGTTTTACATCGGAAAAGAGCCTCATGAAGTTTGCCTTCTTAGATGTTTCAAAAATTCAACTTTTGGACCTCATTGCTTTTCATCTCTCAGGATCTTCTATCATTTGAGTTGCTGGACATCAACATAGTCCAAGAGTTGGAGAGTGTCCCGAATAACACCCCAGCTGGTAAGAAGAGTTGCCATTAATTTGTGTAGTTGGTTGTTTATGAACATTACTTGTCTTCCAGACAAATACAGCAAACAATCTGTTAACTTTACAGCAATGTAATATTCTCGGAGAGAAACTGAACTGTTTTATCAGATTATCAACCTGCCTCTTTCTCTCTCCCATCCAGACATGACTCCGTGCATCTCCCCTCTTCCTCAAGATGGCCACCAGAAGGAGAAAAGCAGCCCTTCTTTGGGGCTGATCCAAGAAGAGACTGAAATCATCAATAGCATAATGGGTAACTAAAATGGAAGATTTACACTCCCATCTAAATCTATTGGAACCGTGAGGCAAATTGCTTTATTTTTGCTGTACAGTAATCTGAAATCCGCGAAGGAGCCACCAAGTATATATGGTATTATATACCGTAATTTTCTCCTGTATAATGAGCACCCATGTATAATACGCAGCCCCAAGTTTGACCTCAAAATTCTGGAAAACCCTTCTACCTATGTATAATGCATTTTTACAATGCATGATTTTGCTTCTACCCATATGATCAAAACATGAAGTATTATCTGTATTTTGCTAGTTTTTTCAAATAATTATTCTGAAATTAAGCACCTGATTTGAACACGATACTATTTACTTGCTCTTATTTTTAAATTCCCAGTCCTACTTCTATTTAGTAAATGGGAAAACACAAGAGTTGTGTTCATATGTTTGATTACCCAGGCAGAATTTTATTTTCCCCGATACGTATGTGTAATGCGCACTATTGACATTTTACAATTTTTGGGGGGAAAATATGTGCATTATAGCCGAGAAATTATGGTACATATATTTTAAAATTTCATATCTACGCTACATCATCAACAAACAATACAGTGCAGTATATACATCTGAGGTGCAGGTATTATTGTGGTCCAATTGGGGTCGCCATCCACAAATTCTACACCATAGTAACTATACACATCAATATCCTTCCTCAGTTGCTCCTCCACATCCTTAGCGACAGCTATTACCTCACATCGCCTTGTAGTAGTATTGTGGGAGAGTTGCTCTTTTTTAATGGCCTTCATGATCTTTGTTGTTCGGTTTGGTGAATGTTTACTACTGTGCTGCAAGCTGGGCTTTCAAATTATGTACTTTTGTGGTGTTTTTGCAGGAAAATCCCTTTCGTATCTCCTGTGTACCGTTGTAAAATGCAGCTCCAGATTCCATTTCTTTGCCAACACTACCGTTGCATTGCATATCAAACAAACAGGGTTTGAATGAGAATAAACAAAAAAGTAACTTTTCCGCGGCAGGGTGGATGACTGTTTAGCACATCTGCCTCACAGTTCTGAGAACCCAGGTTCAATTCCGGCCTCGCCTGTGTGGAGTTTGCATGTTCTCCCCGTGCCTGCGTGGATTTTTGTCTGGGTATTCCAGTTTCCTCCCAGAGCCCCCCAAAAATATGCATAATAGGTTGATTGGAGACTCTAAATTGCCCATAGGTGTGAGTGTGAATGGTTGTTTGTTTATATGTGCCCTGCGATTGGATGGTGACCAGTTCAGGTTATACCCCGTCTCTCGCCCAAACATAGCTAGGATAGGCTCCAGCACGCCCGCGAGCCTAGTGAGGATAAGCGGTACAGGAAATGGATAGATGGATTACTTTCCTTCCATTCAGGATGAAAATGGTTGGTCTTTTCGGTTCGTTTCCCCTCAGCCATGTTAAAGTATAAGATTGCTTAACCACTCTGACTGCTAGCTGCTACCTACTGTTGACAGCTGTAAACTTCCAGTCACATGTCACGCGCTACGGTAGTTTAAAGGTGACATACTATTTCTTCCTCTTTTTTAAATACTTTTTGTGTATGTTTAAGGGTGCCCAGACAAAGATACACATTTTATATATTTAATCCAAAAATATAACACGTACACCAAAAAACATATTTTTCCCTACACTCCTCACGGTCGACTTGGGATCAGTCCGCGGTCGACCAGTAGAGCATGAACTACTAGTTAGGCACTCTGACCATAAATGCACACGCATTTTCCATTGATACTACATTTAATCAGGGTTCACGTCTGTACGTGTTCCACGAATGCACATTGGTCAGACGGAGAAGACAGAGATGATGCAATGTCCGACCACTGAACGAGAATAGGACTCGGGACGGAGAATTCAGAACACTGGTACAAAAAACGAAGGTTTTTGAGCCATCTGGCTATCTTTATATTCCTTGAAATTTGAATTAATTATAAAAATGGGGATACTGGTGGATCTCCTCACACAAGCGCGAGGAGAAGCAGACTTTCTTTGTTGTTCGTTGCTCTGGCACATGCATGGATGCCGCGCTCAGTCTGTGGTTCAGTCTCCATTTAAAAGAAAGGGTTAGGGTTAACCCTAACCTATTCGGCCTTTGTCGTAGCGGTAGCGTGATAAGTTGAGTGAACCTTTTTAAATGTAATGGACTTTACCGTCACGCCTTTTAACATTCTTAACGGTCATTATAATCAATATTTGTCAAATGTTTGTATGTATTTTTTCATGTACCACACATGTATCTCATGGGGTGGGTTTTGGTGCAGAGGATAGTGGAATACCAGCACAAGAGGAGGGGGAGGAGGACATCAGTGGCACTCAGTTTGTTTGTGAGACTGTGATTCGATCAATGACCTTGGAGGAGGCCCCTGACCAGACCCTGGTGAGAGGATCCTGCTCCGGAGCAGGTAAACGAACACAACAGAAGGCGGCCAGCTCAAAGTCGTCTTTTTGAATTTATTAATATCCTATAAGTTTTAATGTCTGTCAGATGAAATGTTCTCCATTTGTGATGTATTTTGTGTGTAAAGTGCTTGTACTACAGGTAAATTGAGCTGCACTTTTAGCTCACCAGTCTAATTTACATTCTGCTTGCCCACAGTGGTACGTCCGTCAGTTCAGATTGGCTCCTGTGTGAAAAGTGAAGGAGTGAAAACTGAGGATATCTTGGACAGTTCCCACAACCCTTTGAAACCACCAGCTATGCTAGAGTCTTCCCTGCCATCCCCTCTGAAAGCCTCCCTACCAGCTCCTCTGTCGATAGTCCCAGCTGAGGTGGCTGGCCCCAGCTCAGTTCCAATAACGCTCAACATGCCACTGATGCCTTCCACACTGCAGGAGTCCACCACCATAAGTGAGTGGTCAAGGAGAAGTTGCATTGCATTTATACTGATAGATAAAATCGATGAAGGAGATAAAAATATTAACGATCCAAAGATCATTATATTTTGATACAAATTGCTCCAATTAGGCGCAGCCACACACAGTTAATTATGCTACATTTACATAATTTGACTTGAAATTTAACTATAATTAACTTAAAAATCTTTTACCAAACATTTTGATGCCTCCTTCGAGATAAGTTAGAGTACGTTTACAAGACTTAGTAAAAACATTTTTTTTCTCTTATTGATGTTTTGCATGAAAACAACAACATTGTCTCCTTTCACACAGAGGGATTATATAGTACACAATCATGTAGTAGCCATTTTTGCTTCAAAAGTGTATTTTGAATATCCTTCGACATTGTAATTGAAGTTTAAATTTAATGTATTGATTAACTTTAGTGTTGAAGTGTTATCACACCCATCTTGATCCGCAAATTGCCGCATACTGACGTTTGATTAGACTGAACACACATTTCCATGTACCACGTTTTATTTTCAGCTGTCTGTCTAATAATATTGTACTATACAAACAGATTTCTGCAGTTATTCAGGTTTTGATATCCCATGGTTATTTCTATGTCACTTAACCTGGTTTTCAAATTGCTAACACAGGTGAAAGCGAGGTTCCGCACATTGATTGTGCTGGTATGCAATCCAAAAGAAGGGAAAGTGAGAAAGAACCAAAGGTGAAAGATGGTTTGAAAACAAAAGAGGGGGTGAGGAGTCGCTCATCCTCCACCTCCTCAGAGGAATATATCATCATCCTTCCTGACTGTTTTGACACCAGCCGGCCACTGGTGGAGTCCATGTACAGGTATGTTTGATGCAGTAGATCATAACATACTGTTGAATAGGCTGGAAACGTGAGTAGGACTAAATGGAAGAGTCTTTAAATGGTTCAGGTTCTCCCTGGAGGACAGGAGATATTTTGTAACCATTGGAAGTTTTCCATCTCATTGAGTGTCAATGACATATGGGGTGCCCCAAGGGTCAATTCTTGGACCCCTTCTGTTCAGCCTGTTTAGCTATGCAGATGACACACAGTTAGAGAAGTGTAAAAAAGTATGTGCCCCCTTCCTGATTTCTTTTGTCACACTTAAATGTTTCCCATCATCCAACAAATTTAAATATTAGTCAAAGACAAGTAAACACAAAATGCGGTTTTTAAATGAAGGTTTTTATTATTAAGGGAGAAAAGGAATGCAGCTTTTTTTAATGATTATTTGCTAAAAAACAATAAAGTTTATCAGTTTAAACATTAAATATCTTGTCCTTGTAGTGTATTCAATTAAATATAGGTTGAACATGATTTGCAAATCATTGTATTCTGTTTTTATTTATGTTTAACACAACGTCCCAACTTCATTGGAATTGGGGTTGTATTCTTTTGCGCAATTTAAAATGCTTTTAATCATATAAAGCACATTGAGTTACCTTGTGTATGAAATGTGCTATATGAATACATTTGCCCTGCCTTGCCTTGTAGGCCTATTTGAGTGGACATTCCAAAAAATACATCAAAACGGAAATATTTGGTGTAACTTTGCGCGCTCGCGGCCGATCAAGGTACACTCTGAGGCGGCCAGGCGAGTGTGAAACACCGGTCTCTTCCTGAATCTTTTTTTCCAAGTTTAGTGAGCTGGGGTGACATGGGTGGGGAGTGAGTGAGGCTACATTTAAATCTTGCTAGCAGTTTGAAAACAGCATACTGCATATTGAAGCAAAAAGAGTGACCATGGGTATGATACAATTTTAACCACCTAAATAGAAAGTATTTTTGTACTCATCCTCTATTCTTCTATCTGTTGCAGCTCTGCTCTGTCTCAACCTGGTGATATTTCGGATAGTACCCCCGCAGACCCTGAAACCCTTACCTGTGAGCACCCGGGCAGTACCTCCCAGGAAGAGGGCAAGGCGCATGACATCACAGCAGTTTTAGGTACAGGGACATTGGGCAACAGCAGTGCTAACGACATGCTTTGCACATCTCAGACACTAGATGATGAGCCATTGACACCTGAGGTGGTCGCACCACCTACAGCCATCCTTACACCAAGGTCAGTATGTAGGCTGGTATATGGTAGTGTGATGTCCCTTTAATGTGGAGGAAAATATTTCTCTATCGGCATTTTGCTGGTTGAATTGTAATTAAGTTAGAAAAGCTCAATTAGTCAACCAGAGCTTACTTCACAGGAACACCCATGTCTACACAGATGGGTGCAAATGTATCAGTCTTGCTGTGTGAGAAAATTACAGCTGCTGAAATAAGTATTTAACACGTCACCATTTTTCTCACTGAATATACTTCCAAAGGTGCTATTGACCTGAAAATTTCACCAGATGTGGGGAACAACCCAAGTAATCCATACATACAAGGAAAGTAGAACAAATAAGTTCAGAAATTAAGTTTGGTGTAAAAATGTGCAATGACACAGGGAAAAAGTATTGAACACGTGAAGAAAGGCAGGTGCAAAAAGGCATGGAAAGCCAAGACAATGCCCAAAATCTATCAGTAATCAAACAGCAATCCAGCCCCTTGTCAGTGCACTTCATCCTGGAACACCTCGACAGTGCAGGGACCTACGCGAGTATCCTGTATGTGGACTTCAGCTCAGCGTTCAACACCATCATCCCTGAACTCCTCTCATCCAAGCTTCTCCAGCTCAGCATCTCACCTGCCATCTGGCAGTGGATTTACAGCTTCCTGAAGGGCAGGACACAGCAGGTGAGGCTGGGAGAGACCACCTCATCCACACGCAGCATCAGCACTGGGGCGCCCCAAGGTTGTGTCCTCTCTCCGCTGCTCTTCTCTCTCTACACGAACGACTGCACCTCAGCGCACCCGGCTGTCAAACTCCTGAAGTTTGCAGATGACGCCACTGTCATCGGCCTCATTAAGGATGGTGACGAGTCTGCATATCGACAGGAAGTGGAGCGGCTGGAGCTGTGGTGCGGCCGACACAACCTGGAGCTGAACACTCTCAAGACTGTAGAGATGATCGTGGACTTCAGGAGGCATCCTTCGTCACAGCTGCCCCTCACGTTGTCCAGCTGCCTTGTGTCAACCGTCGAGACCTTCAAGTTCCTGGGAATTACAGTCTCTCAGGACCTGAAGTGGGCGACCAACATCAACTCCGTCCTCAAAATGGCCTAGCAGAGGATGTACTTCCTGCAGCTTCTGAGAAAGCACGGCCTGCCACAGGAGCTGCTGAGGCAGTTCTACACAGCGGTCATCGAATCAGTCCTGTGTTCTTCCATCACAGTCTGCTTTGCTGCTGCTACAAAAAAGGACAAACTCTGACTGCCACGGACAATCAAAACTGCTGAAAGGATTGTCGGTACCCCCCTACCCACCCTTGAGGACTTGCACGCTGCCAGAACTAAGACAAGAGCGTGCCAAATCCTCTCGGAACCCTCCACATCCCGGTCACCAGCTCTTCTAGCTCCTTCCCTCAGGTAGGCGCTACCGATCAATGCAAACTAGAACTAGCAGACATTCCAACAGCTTCTTCCACCTAACCAACATGCTGGCAATTTTTTGACTTGAGTTCGTTGTCCCATTTCTGTGGGGCCAATCATACATTACTCGTGCACTCACTGTAGTTGTCTCGCCATGCTGCACTGTTTGCATATACTGGTCATTCATGCCAGAGTAGCATCTGCTCCATTTGCACACTGATTGAGGAGTATCTGCAACATTTGCACAACCAACATTGTCCCAGATGATCGCACTACTCGTCACTTTAAACCGCATACACTCCTTGAAGTCTCGGCGCCCTTTCCACAATGGTCATTGTACTGGACTATTGCAATGTTAGTCATTCGAACTGCTCTAAGTGCTAGAGGACTCTGCCTCTTTTGCACAATTGTCAAAAAAATAAAAACAAATGTACCGGCATTACCAGACAACTAGCAAACCTTTATTGCTCAGTGACTGTTTTAGTCAATGTCTTTATGTCTCAAAAGTGTTCTCTGTCAATTGACTGTCTGTTGTCGTACGAGAGCGGCTCCAACTACCGGAGACAAATTCCTTGTGTGTTTTCTTTTTGACGTACTTGACAAATAAAGATGATTCTGATTCTGATATCAGATGATTCTGTCCTAATTGATGGCCAACAAAAAGGTCTCGTTGCCAAGTTGTGAGTCAAGACACATCTCATGATGGGCAAGACCAAAGAGCTGTCTCAAGACCATCTCAAAGTAATTGTTGCAAAACATAACGATGGCATTGGTTCCAGGCGCATAGCTAAGCTTCTGAATGTTCCAGTGAGCACAATTGGGGCCATAATACGCAAGTGGAAAGCCAATCATACCACCATAAATTTGCCAAGATCAGGTGCTCCTCGCAAGATTTCTGACAGAGGAGTGCAAAGAATAATCAGAAAGGTTGTCCAAGAGCCAAGGACCACCTGTGGAGAGCTTCCAAAAGACCTGAAATTAGCAGGTACTGTTGTCTGTATGCACGCTCATCACACAAGACCCCATTGCTGAAAAAAAAAACATGTCAAAGCCATTTGAAGTTTGTTGAACATTTGGACAAGCCAGTTAAATACTGTGAGAATATAGTCTAATCGGACGAGAGCAAAATTGAACTGTTTGGATGCCATAATGCACACCATGTTTGGAGGAGAAATGGCACTGCACATCACCCTAAAAACACCATACCAACAGTGAAGTTCGGAGGTGGGAACATGATGTTGTGAGGCTGCTTTTCAGCAAACGGTACTGCTAAACTTCACATTATTGAAGGAAGAATGAATGGGCAAATGTACCAAGACATTCTTGACAAAAATCTGCTGCCATCTACGAGGATGACGAAAATGAAACGAGGGTGGACATTTAAGCAGGAAAATGATCCAAAACATACTGCCAAGGAAACTCAATTGGTTTCAAAGAAAAAAAATAAAGCTTCTAGAATGGCCCAGCCAATCACCTGACTTGAATCCAATTGAAAATCTATGGAAAGAACTGAAACTCAAGGTCCATAAAAGAAGTCCACGGAACCTTCAAGATTTGAAGACTGCTTGTGTGGAGGAATGAGCAAAAATCACACCAGAGCAATGCATGCGACTACTTTCTCCATACAGGAGGTGTCTTGAAGCTGTCATTGCAAACAAAGGCTTTTGTACAAAGTATTAAATAAATACCAGCTGGCATGTTCAATACTATTTCCTTGTTTCAGTTCACATTATTACACACAATTTAATTTCTGACCTTATTTGTTCGACTTTCTTTGTATGTATGAATTACTTGGGTTGTTCCCAACATCTGGTGAAATGTTCATGTCAATAGCACCTTTGGAAATATATTTAATGAGAAAAATAGTGACGTGTCAAATACTTATTTCAGCCTCTGTACATTGATTGGATGCGATTGGATGCTGCTTTTGCTATTGCACGAGGGTGGGACTCACTAATTGTATAAATGTGAAATTGTTATTGATATTCACAGTCCAGGGAATACTGGAGAAGCAGCAGGGGACAATGTTGCAGCTAAGGAGGAAACAGACCACTCTGAACTGAATCAAACTGAGGATGGTAATCTTTTTAAATGCAAAATTAGCAGCAGTGAAAGATGAAACTAGCATTCTGATGTAGCTGTACTGTATGTCAAGGTTCATGCAACATGTAATAATGTCTCTCAGCTTCAGGTGGTGAAAAGAAACAGTCAGCCTCCAAAGCCACTGCAGACACTGAAGTAGACTGCTCTGAGGATCCCAGGTCAGAAGAAAATACACATTTATACCAGTACAGAGGACTGGATAGGGATTGGGCCGGACCGCGAATAGCGAAAATCTGCGGATAATTGACGGCCATTATAATTGCATTGAAAAACATAAAATAACCCAAAACATTCTTGAAAAAGTGGGAATAAAAGTTAAAACAATAACGAAAAGAAAATTGGAAAACATTTTTAAAGATCTGAAGATAGGTAAATCCACGGGTGCCGGTTTGCGAGTATACAGTACATTGTATTGTGCGCTTGTATGGATTTTTTTTATTTTATTATTATTATTATTTATCTTGTTGTACGTTGTATTGCTGTTGTGACAAAAAATAAAAAAAAGTGATTCACCTTATATTAAAGGAGACATACACACGTGGACAAAGTTGTTGTTACCCCTCTGTTAATGAAAGAAAAACCCACAGTGGTCACAGAAAGAACTTGAATCTGGCAAAAGTAATAATAAATTGAAAAATTACTAAATTAACCAATTAAAATCAAACATCGCTTTTGAATTGTGGTTCAACAGAATATATATATTTTTTTAAAAACTCATGAAACAGGGTTGACAAAAATGGCGGTACCCCTAGAAAAGATTTAAAATAATTTGACCACAGGGACATGTTCAAACAAGGTGTGTCCTCTATTTAGCATCACAGGTGTCTTAGGTTTCCCTTGCGGATGCGGGTCACCGGGGCCCCCCTCTGGAGCCAAGCCTGGAGGTGGGGTTCGAAGGCGAGCGCCTGCTGGCTGGGGCTGCACCCATAGGGCCCGGCCGGCACAGCCCGAAAGAGTAACGTGGGTCCCCCTTCCCAATGGCTCACCACCTGTGGGAGGGGCCATAGGGGTCGGGTGCAGTGTGAGCTGGGCGGTGGCCGAAGGCGCGGACCTTGACGATCCGATCCTCGGCTACAGAAACTGTCTCTACGGACGTGGAATCTCACCTCTCTGGCAGGGAAGGAGCCCGACCTGGTGTGGGAGGTTGAGAAGTTCCGACTACTTATAGTCGGGCCCGCCTCCCCACACAGCTTGGGCTCTGGTACCAGTCCTCTTGAGAGGAGTTGGAATATTTTCCACTCTGGAGTTGCCCATGGTGAGAGGCGCCGAGCAGGTTTGGGTATACTTATTGCCCTCCAACTTGGCGCCTGTAGTTTGGGGTTCACCCCGGTGGACGAGAGGGTAGCCTCCCTCCGCCTGAGGGTGGGTGACTGTTGTTTGTGCCGATGCACCAAACAGCAGGTCAGCGTACTCACCCTTTTGGGGGTACTCAGTCCTTGGAGGGGGTGCTGGAGAGCGCTCCTGCTGGGGACTCCATCGTTCTGCTGGGGGACTTCAATGTTCACGTGGGCAGTGACAGTGAAACCTGGAATGGCGTGATTGGGAGGAATGCCCCCCCGATCAGAACTCGAGTGGTGTTCTGTTATTGGACTTCTGTGCTCACCACGGATTGTCCATAATGAACACCATGTTCAAGCATAAGGGTGTCCACACGTGCAGTTGGCACCAGGACACCCTAGGTTGCCGTTCGATGATCGATTTTGTGGTCGTGTCATCGGACTTGTGGCCGCATGTCTTGGACACTCGGTGAAGAGAGGGGCGGAACTGAACTGATCACCACCTGGTTGAAGAAAATGGATGATGGATGGATGGATGATGACTGAACAAAAACCATCATTAATTTATTTATGGTTATTTTTTGTTTCATTTCATTGTTTTAATGTTGTTTCATTTCATTGTTTTAATGTTGTTTCATTTCATTGTTTTAATGATAATGCATTGCTGAAATGCTTGATTGTTTAGTTTGAATCTCATTAAAATAAAATGAAATGTGTTTCGCCTGCCCCTTCATGTTTTCTTTAAAGAATTGTACACATTTTACAAATTCTGCCTGGGTAATTAAACATATGAGCACAAGTGTGTGTTTTCTCATTTACTAAATAAAAGTAGGGCTGTGAATTTCAAAATAAGATCAAGTAAATAAAAAAGAAAGTATTACGTGTTCAAATAAAGTGCTTAACTTCAGAATAATTGTTTGAGAAAAGCTAACACAATACAGATCATACTTCATGTTTTGATCATATGGGTCGAAGAAAAATCATGCATTGTAAAAATGTATTACACATAGGTAGACGGGTTTTCCAGAATTTTGAGGTCCTCTTTGGGGGTGCGTATTATACATGGGTACGCATTATACACGATAAATTATGGTATATTTTTATTTATTATTACTTTTGTCAGATTCAAGTTATTTCTGTGACCACTCTGGAATTTTCTTTCTTTAACTGGGGGGCAAGAATGCATTTTCCTCAAATTTAAATCAGTTCCCATGTGCTTTGTTAACATGTCAATGGCACGCTTTCTTCAGAATACCACAAATATCAAGTTACCATGACGAGCAGGGGCAGAGCCAATTGAGTGTTTTAAAAAAAAGAAAAAGCCAATCCATCCATCCATTTTCTGAGCCGCTTCTCCTCACTAGGGTCGCGGGTAAAAAAAAAAAAAAGCCAATGCCTATGAAAACAAACATTTTCAGACTGTGGAGGCAGCCCCTCAAAACACAAATACGCCCCACGCCGAGACGTTATCAACTTTTCAGAACATTCAGGTACAGTGGTGCCTTGCGATACGAGTGACCCGACTTACCAGTTTTTCAAAATACCAGACACCATTTGGCCTAACCCTTCAAAGGAGTTGATATTGAACACAAATGGTGCAGCAACACATTTAGACAGTCAGTGTAACTGTACTCAGAGTCATATATTATTTAGATGGTGCTGAGACATGCTGAGAGGAGCTATGATGTACAATTCCAATAAAGTTGGGACGCTGTGTTAAACCTAAATAAAAACAGAATACATCCAACCATTTTCCACCGCTTATCCGGGTCGGGTCGCGGGCACAGTAGCTTTAGCAGGGACGCCTAGACTTCCCTCTCCCCAGCCACTTCATCCAGCTCTTCCAGGGGGATCCCGAGGCGTTCCCAGGCCAGCCGAAGGACGTAGTCTCTCCAGCGTGTCCTGGGTCGTCCCCGGGGTCTCCTCCGGAACACCTCACCAGGGAGGCGTCCGGGAGGCATCTGAATCAGATTCCCCAGCCACCTCATCTGGCTCCTCTCAATGCGAAGGAGCAGCGGCGCTACTCTGAGATCCTCCCGGATGACCGAGCTTCTCACCCTATCTCTAAGGGAGAGCCCGGACACTCTGTGGAGGAAACTCATTTCGGCCGCTTGTATACGGGATCCTGTTCTTTCGGTCACGACCCACAGCTCATGACCATAGGTGAGGGTAGGAACGAAGATCGACCGGTAAATTGAGAGCTTCGCCTTTTGGCTTAGCTCCTTCTTTACCACAACGGACCGATACAAAGTCCACATCACTGCAGACGCTGCACCGATCCGCCTGTCGATCTCCCGTTCCATTCTTCCCTCACTCGTGAACAAGACCCCAAGATACTTGAACTCCTCCACTTGGGGGTGGATCTCATCCCCGACCTGGAGAGGGCATGCCACCCTTTTCCGACTGAGGACCATGGTCTCAGATTTGGAGGACTCAGCACCTCCAAAACAGAATACAAGGATTTGCAAATCATGTTCAACCTATATTTAATTGAATACACTACAAAGACAAGATATTTATTGTTCAAACTGATACACTTTATTGTTTTTAGCAAATAATCATTAACTTGGAATTTTATGGCTGCAACAGGTTCCAAAAAAGCTGGGACAGGGTCATGTTTACCACTGTGTTACATCACCTTTTCTTTTAACAACATTCAATAAACGTTTGGGAACTGAGGACACTAATTGTTGAAGCTTTGTAGGTGGAATTCTTTCCCATTCTTGTTTGATGTACAGCTTCAGCTGTTCAACAGTCCGGGGTCTCTGTTGTCGTATTTTACGCTTCACAATGCGCCACACATTTTCAATGTGAGACAGGTCTGGACTGCAGGCAGGCCAGTCTAGTACCCGCAGTCTTTTACTACAAAGCCATGCTGTTGTAACACGTACAGAATGTGGTTTGGCATTGTCTCGCTGAAATAACCAGGGGCGTCCATGAAAAAGAAAAGACGTTGCTTGGATGGCAGTATATCTTTCTCCAAAACCTGTATGTAACTTTCAGCATTAATAGTGCCTTCACAGATGTGTAAGTTACCCAATGCCATTGGCGCTAACACAGCCCCATACCATCACAGATGCTGGCTTTTGAACTTTGCGTCCATAACAGTCTTGATTGTTCTTTTCGTCTTTGGCGCGGAGGACACGACTTCCACAATTTCCAAAAACAATTTGAAATGTGGACTTGGACCACAGAACAGTTTTCCACTGTGCATCGTTCCATCTTTGATGAGCTCTGGCCCAGAGAAGCGTTTCTGGGTGTTGTTGATAAATGGCTTTTGCTTTGCATCATAGAGTTTCAAGTTGCACTTACGGATGTAGCGCCGAACTGTATTTACTGACATTGGTTTTCTGAAGTGGCGGCACGGTGGGCGACTGGTTAGAGCGTCAGCCTCACAGTTCTGAGGACCCGGGTTCAATCCCCGGTCCCGCCTGTGTGGAGTTTGCATGTTCTACCCGTGCCTGCGTGGGTTTTCTCCGGGCACTCCGGTTTCCTCCCACATCCCAAAAACATGCATTAATTGGAGACTCTAAATTGCCCGTAGGTGTGAATGTGAGTGTGAATGGTTGTTTGTTTGTATGTGCCCTGCGATTGGCTGGCAACCAGTTCAGGGTGTACCCTGCCTCCTGCCCGATGACAGCTGGGATAGGCTCCAGCACGCCCGCGACCCTAGTGAGGAGAAGCGGCTCAGAAAATGGATGGATGGATGGGTTTTCTGAAGTGTTCCTGAGCCCATGTGGTGATATCATTTACACATTGATGTCGGTTTTTGATGCAGTGCCGCCTGAGGGATCGAAGGTCACTGGCATTCAATGTTGCCGCTTAAATGCACTTATTTCTCCAGATTCTCTGAACATTTTGATTATATTATGGACCATAGATGATGAAATTCCTAAATTTCTTGCAATTGTACGTTGAGGAACATTGTCCTTAAACTGTTCGACTATTTTCCCACGCACTTGTTCACAAGGAGTTGAACCTCTCCCCATCTATGCTTGTGAATGACTGAGCAATTCAGGGAAGCTCCTTTTATACCCAATCATGGGACCCACCTGTTCCCAATTAGCCTGTTCACCTGTGGGATGTTACTAACAGGTGTTTGATGAGCATACCTCAACTGTCTTTTTTGCCACCTGTGCCAGCTTTTTTGGAACGTGTTGCAACCATAAAATTCTAAGCTAATGATTATTTGCTAAAAACAATAAAGTTTATCAGTTTGGACATTGAATATCTTGTCTTTGTAGTGCATTCAATTAAATATAGGTTGAACATGATTTGTAAATCATTGTATTCTGTTTTTTATTTGTTTAAGACAACGTCCCAACTTGATTGGAATAGGGGTTGTATATACTGTACAGTACACTTAAGTATATCTGTCTAGCTCTATTATACTGCCCCCAGGTGGCCAAGGTGGGCAGAAGCACAATGTGCATTGAATTGAAAGCAAAAGTGTGACAAAAACTGTTCTTCTTAATTCGTCGTCATCACTGTATGTTTTTATAAATTGCAATTTTATAGATGGCTATTTTCTCATTAAAAACACACCAAAAGCAAAATGTTTTTGTTGTTGTTGTTTTTGGGAGACTGGAATGGATTTATGGCATTTCCATTCATTTCAAAGGGGAAGATTATTTGAGAGAGGAAATATTTGAGTTCGGAGCGTGGTCATGGAACAAATGAAACTCGTATTTCAAGGCACTACTCTATGTGCCGCTTATCAGAAGCCAACACTGTGCATCCAACAAAATTCACTGCAGCTGTGCTTACGTTTTGGCTTTGACAGTGTGTCAGACAGTGTAGTCCAGACGTTAAAGTGGAGAATCTTCGCCCAGCCTAGTTGCCAAGTCATGGCCGAAGAAACTGGATATGGGGGGGGTTTTATATAAATTAGCCCCACTGTGTGGCAATATTCAGAGCTACTTGATCACACATTTCCATAATAGGTAAGCCCCACAGATCTACGTCATTGTTTAATTTCAAACATAATGGTTGGGCAGGCACGCCAGAGACCCATATAATTGTTTCCAAGCAATGAAAACATATTCCATTATATCTCCCCTTTAAAGGGGACCTAAACTACATGTCAAAAACTTCCTGTTATATTGTTAAATATGCATAACTTCTTTATCTGATGTTGTTTACTTAAACCTATGAAGTATTTATTCAAAGAAAAACAAATATTTTAAAACACTGCATTTACTCACCTATAGGGGCCGCCATTTTATGTCAATACGTGTGCAAATGTGAGATGTAGCTGCCCCTCCTGGCGGAAGGGAGAAAATGACATCACAGTTAATCAACAGCTTGTTACCTTACATTTGAGCAAGGCTAGTTTGTTAAAAATGGATCGGTAGGAATTGCAACTGTCAGACTGTCAGCATTAAAGTGTGCAGATTCATTTTCGCCTATTAAACTGCCTTGGAAAAGTAGTCTGCCAGCTGGTGAGAGCCTACCAGGCACTCGACTAGCAGATAGCTGCTAGCCACTAACTCCAATGAGCTAGCGCCATATTCTCCCATGTCATCAATAACAGCATGATAAAGTAGCCATTTTTAAAGTGTGTTAGTGATGGAACATGATTTTGGGCTGGTGTTGTGTTGATATTGGTGACAACAGTATATAATAAGAAAATGTGTTTGTTGTTTTCACCATTGCCTTACGGATTAATTATGCTGGAACTCATCTTCCGTACTGCTTATCCTCACTAGGGTCGCGGGCGTCATTTGTTCGCATCATTCAGCCTCTAAAGCTAAGCACGACGGTCTAAATGTTACAAAGAGTTGCACCCTTGAAATACAAAGAATTTATTTTGTCTGTATTTGGGCTTTATATTTTTGTTGTCTCTCCTCAGACACCCAAGTGTCACCAGTGACCTGGTTAAAGGAGCTCTGTCAGTAGCTGCTTCTGCCTACAAAGCTTTGTTTACTGGACATGGCCCGACACAGGTTTGCTTGAACGTTCCTGCGTGCTTTTCTTAATTCCATATTTCTGCCAAAGTAAATGTAAGTAGATGGAAAAATGCAAACATTTTAGACATGCCAGACTTTTTTATAGTTTTGACTAATTGTCCATTACAGCCCTGTAACAGCGGGTCTGGACTGGCTCTTTATCAAAGGGGATCTGAGCTTCTACCTCTAAAGTTACTGGGAGACAATAAGGGCTATATTTTTGTCAATCAAACATCCAGGATTTTTTAATATTAATCAATAAGCTGGTTCAGTTAAAGGTCAATTTTAATTTTTATTTATTATACTTATTAGTGTCCTCAAGAGGAAATTCAACTCACACTTTAATGTATACTTTGTGCTGTACATCACACAGAGAACCAGAAAACACATGCAGGCATTCAAAGTGCGATTCAGAGTGAAAGAGTTGCACAAAGAGTGGTGCCCCACTTTAGCTGGGGTGGTGGGGACCATAGATTGACATGGCATCACACAGAGGCTGAAATCTGATTGGACAAAAAAGAAAAAATTAACGTCCACGAACTAAAAAGAGAATAGGCTTTTGGTGAAGAAATCATACAATTTAATTGAACAAATATTAAAATGTAAGTTGTAAATGTAGGTCTTAGCTTCTGATATTGTTTACACCAGCAGAGGACTTGCTGACCTTGACTGCTCACCACCGGTTTTAATTACATACGTTTTAATGATCGAAGCACATTTTCACCCTTATTTGGAGTCTGTCACTCTTATGAATCTTGAATTAGCGTTTAATGTTTTGTGCTGAAAGGAAGAGGAGCCGTTCGTCTAGTGATGAAAAGGCTCTCTAAAGTTGAAATGGGGTAGATTTTCTAAAACTGACTGTTCCCCCTCATTGCATGTGTACACAGGCGGGTTTCACAAGTTTCGTATCCGATGCCAATAACAAACCTGTGTTGTACTTGTTCCTCTTGTTTATGCACCTAGCGTTGGTGACATACGTGAGGAAATATGGTTTTGTCAGTTGTTAATTTTAACTTCCACCCATTGTTGCTTCAGAATCCGTAATTTGGGTTCCTCCAAGAAAACGTTAGAGAACGAAGGATAGCTTCCAATAATTTGTGAAAGTTGGTGGAAAATTATGTGACAAATTTAAAGAACCTACAGTAATTTGTCGTGTATAATGCGCACCCATGTATAATACGCACCCCCTAAGTTGAACTCAAAATTCTGGAAATTCTACATATGTGTAATGCATTTTTACAATGCATGATTTTGCTTCTACCCATATGATCAAAACATGATTATCTGTATTTTTTCTTTCAAAGAATTATGCTGAAGTTTAGCACTTTATTTTAACATGTAACACTTTTTTATTTACTTGCTCTTATTTTGAAATTCACAGCCCTACTTTTAGTTAGTAAATGAGAAAACACACAGTTGTGCTCATATATTTGATTACCCAGGCAGAATTTGTAAGATGGGCGCAATTCTTTAAATAAAAAATTAAGGGCCAGGCGATACACATGTAATTTTATTTTGATAGGATTCAAATTAAACTGTCAAGCATTTCAGAAAAGCATTATCATTAAACGATGATAGCTGGGATAGGCTCCAGCACGCCCGCGACCCTAGTGAGGAGTAGTGGCTCAGAAAATGGATGGATGGAAAACATAACCATAAATAAATTAATGATGGTTGTTGTTCAGTTAGTAGTCTTATTTATATATAAAACATAAATAAATGAATAAATATTTCACAAATTCTGCCAGGGTGTGTAAACTTATGACCACAACGGTACATATATGCAGTCATACGTACCCCTGTCATATTGGAATGAAACTGTAGGCTACACTTGTTTCATAACCTATAGGTGGCGGTGGTATATTAGAATCAGAATAATATTCATTTGCCAAGTACGTCCAAAAAACACACAAGGAATTTGTCTCCGGTAGTTGGAGCCGCTCAAGTACGACAACAGACAGTCAATTGACAGAGTGCAAGTGTACACCTTTTTCATAACCTCTAGGTGGTGGTGGCATATTGGAATGAAAGTGTACAGCTTTTTCATAAACTCTAGATGGCGGCATACATTTATAAAATGTGAATTTCATTTCATTTTTTTTTATTTCACCTTATACCTATGTATAATGCGCACTATTGACTTTTGACAATTTTATGGGGGGGGAAATGCGCATTATACACGAGGAATTACGGTATGTGGTCTTTATGGTCCATATTGCATCAACAAATTCTCTTTATGTATTTTTTGATCAAGAAAAGGAAACTGGCAGTCATTTCTAATAATATGAATAATTATTTAAGCAATTATTAAATAACAAATTTAACTTGAAATGCCCCTTTTTCATCTCCAAAATCGACACTCCCCCGTGTCTTGGTGTGACGTAGAGGGCAGAATCGGAGACCATATTCACTGCATCGCTAATGTGGAAGAAGGAATGTACTATACTATAAAATGGCAGTAATTACTCATATTTTATATATTGTCGCTGTCGGGTGGAATCCCCCCACCTTGAAAATGACAACTTTGTGGGAAAAAAAACCAAAACAAACAAAAAAATATATATTATATAGATATATTGTAGCTGTCGAGTGGAACTTTTCAGGAAATTAAAAAAAGAAAAAAAGGACAGCTTACTTGAGTTTCCAAACACCGACCTTGTTCAAATAAAAATTTTCAGAGGTGTACGTCGGCATAAATAGGAATGTACTTGTACATTTTGGTGAAAGTTTTGGCTTAACGCTTTAGACCAGGATATCGTTACCTTCATCGTTATGACACAGCCAGCCAAAGTTTGCATATGTCACACATTGTCTCCTACAGAAATGCATTGTGATGTGTAGGAACTGTATTGGGACGTCTTAGAGGAATTTGTGGTAGAATGAATACAAGACTGAGCTGACAAAAAACATGGATAAATACGGAAATGACTCTGCAAAGCATTTCCTCATATGGTAGTGGTGTGGAAAAAGTGTTTCCCTCCTTCCTGATTTATTATTTTTTGCATGTTTGTCACACTTAAGTGTTTCCCATCATCAAACCAATTTAAATATTAGTCATAGACAACACAAGTAAACACAAATTGAAGTTTTAAATGTAGGTTTTTATTATTGGGGGGGGAGGGGAGGGCCTTCATGGCCCTGTGTGAAAAAGACCTAAACCTATTAACTGGTTGGGCCACCCTGAGCAGCTACAACTGCAATCAAGCATTTGCGATAACTTGCAATGAGTCTCTTACAGCACTGTGGAGGAATTGTGGCCCACTCATCTTTGCAGAATTGTTGTAATTCAGCCAAATTGGAGGTTTTTTGAACATGAACTTCCTTTTTAAGGTCATGCCACAGCATCTCAATAGGATTCAGGTGAGGACTTTGACTAGGCCATTGCAAATTTTACATTTTGCTTTTCTTCAGCGATTCAGGGGTGGACTTGCTAGTGTGTTTTGGATCATTGTCCTGCTACAGAACCCAAGTAAGTTTCAGCTTGAGATCACAAACAGATGGGTGGACATTCGCCTTCAGGATTCCTTTGGTATGCAGCAGAATTCATGGTTCCATTTATCGTAGCAATTTGTTTGATGATGGGAAACATTTAAGTGTGACAAAAAATAAAAAATAAAATAAAAAATCAGGAGGTGGGCAAACACTTTTACATCACTGTGGGATGCTCGACTTTGCTAATGTGGAAACGTGTTAATAAAATCATAAATACTGGGCAGATTGTCCTGATTATTGGGAGAAATTTAGGTGCGGATGAATAGGAATACTTGTAAATTTTGGTGATGATGGGCCAGCGTTTTTTTTTTTTTTAATAATGCGATGTAACGTTTTTGGCTGGGAGATCGCTGCAATGCTACCTTTTCCATGACAGAGCTTGATTGCTGCTTGGTTCACTGCTGTATAATGGTTCTTTACGTGAGTAGAACACAAGATAATAGCAACAATTCGCTTTTCATGATTGGCTTACAGTTGCCAAATGTGGAATCGACTGGCCATTTTGACCTTTAAAATAACAGGCCTAACTTCAAGTACCAGGTAAGACTCCAAAAATGTCTTGTAAAGTCAGACAATGAATGAATTAATAAATAAATAAAATCGTGAAGTATGTGAAACCAGGCTTCACAATAGTAAAAAAAAAAAAAAAAAGGAGATGTTCTTTCAGCTCGCAAACGCTGTGGGCGTGTTGCTGAATGCTCTGAAAACCCCACCTCCCCAGAACTTTCAGTTGTCAATCAAATATGTGCCTTCTCTCACGGCTCGTAAGCCGGGAGAGGAGAATTCCCAGCAACGCACATTGCACATGCTCTCGCGGGTTACAGAGAAGCAACCTCTTAGCCCCGGCGTAATGACCAGCAGCCACTCTGCCGAGGCAATTTTCCCTCCTTTCCCTCTGCTGAAAACCAGCGTGACAATGCGCTGCTGTGGCTGTCGATGGGGGCAACATAAGCGGCAAAGGCAGCGTGACTCGCACCGGTCCTCTTGAATGAATTTTTTCCCTTCTCCTCACCTCACGAGTCGCGGCCGCCAATGTGTGGCTGTCGATCCTAACGCTGTTTCACAGGACCTCCGGCGGCAACTCCAACCGCTGGCAAGAGCCCGTGGGGCAGCGTATCCCGTCCGGTTCGCCGCTGCCTCGCAACATGACACGCGTGGGGCCAGACTGAGACACTATAGCCCAAATAACACAAAACATATTACACTTTAGGAAGGATGTATTTTTTTTCCAGTCGTAGGCATAGTTTGATACCCAGTTGAACGCTATACTGGTAGTAATGGGCGAAGTTGTAATGAATAAGGAAATGGCAATTAAGCCGAATGGCCACTGCATTGAATAAGGGCCATTGGTGTTCATTTAGTGGGAGGGGACTCGTACAAAAAAAATATTTACCCGAGCCTGCTTTTGTCACAGGGCTAGGTTTTAACCCTGCCCCAAAAAATCCAGCCAATTGAGGTTTAAAAAGAATTTTAAGCTATATTTCATATTTCAACAAAACTACTAGAAGTATAGTAGTAATACTGTATGGTTGTCAGTCTTTGCATGTTTTCAGCACTTAGTTTCAAACTTATTTAATGTCCACCCATCCATCCATCCCTTTTCCTCCGCTTATCCGAGGTCGAGTCACGGGGGCAGCAGCATCAGCAGGGAAGCTCAGACTTCCCTCTCCCCAGCCATTCCTCCAGCTCTTCCAAGGATGAGCTACAGTCTCTCCAGCGTGTCCTGGGTCCTCTCCGGGGTCTCCTCCCGGTGGGACGTGCCCGGAACACCTCACCATGGAGGCGTCCAGGACGCATGCTAAACAGATGCCCGAGCCACCTCATCTGGCTCCTCTCAATGTGGAGGAGCAGCGGCTCTACTCTGATCCCCTCCCGGATGACTCAGCTTCTCACCCCATCTATAAGGGAGAGAGCCCAGACACCCTGCAGAGGAAGCTCATTTCAGCCACTTGTATCCGGGATCTTGTTCTTTCTGTCACGACCCACAGCTCATGACCATAGGTGAGGGTAGGAACCTAGATCGACCGGTAAATTGAGAGATTTGCCTTTCGGCTTAATTCCTTCTTCACCACAACGGACCAGACGCTGCACCGATCCACCTATCGATCTCCCGTTCCATTCTTCCCTCACTTGTTGACAAGACCCCAAGATATTAGAACTCCTCCACTTGAGGCAGGATCTCATCCCCGACCCGGAGAGGGCGTTCCACCCTTTTCCGACTGAGGACATGGTCTCTGGGGGGGAGGGGGGCAAGGGAAAACGCGATACAAATTTTTTTCTCATCATAGGGGTCTTTGGAGCCGTGCTTTGTCCGGTCCCTCACCTCGGACCTGTTTGTCATGGGTGACCCTGCCAGGGGCATAAAGCCCGAGACAACTCCTATGATCATTGGGACACACAAACCCCTCGGCCATGGTAAGGTGACGGCTAAAGGAAGGGACTTATTTAATGTATTTACAAACAAAACACAAAAATGGCTAATTACCTGGGACTTAAACCTCTGAATGAGGAGAACTTCTTCATTGGTCATTAGACGGACGAAATAGAATTTAGACCATAAAGCTGATTTTGGTTGAACTCTAAGGTGCCACTGTTTCAATTTAGTTTTTCTTGGCTTAGATTGTATTTCTTTCTGTTTAGTGTGAATATGAGATTGAGCTTGATCTATTTTTTTGCAGCCTCCAGTAGACGAGTCCACACAAGAGACTATGATGGCCGTACTTGTAGAGATGGGATTTGGGGACAGACCACTCAACGAGCGACTGCTTAAGAAGCATAACTACAACCTGCTTGATGTCGTCAATGAGCTTGTTCAGCTGACCGACAATGAATGGTATTCTACACGTTATTGACCAGCAAGAGCATTGTGGAAAAATGACAGACATGGGGGAAATAGAACGCAAAACAGAAATTCAGAAAGTGGGGGTGTGGGTAGAAGACAAAATGTCATATCTTCATATCATGCAAAAAGACATTTCAGCAGACTCAAACCTTGTTACACCACAGAATGATTTCTCATAAGACTCATAAAGAATAAAACTTAAAATACCTAAACCTAAAACCTACATACTTAATACGAATCACTGTAGCATAAAATCAGTAGGACCCTTCAGCCTGGTGTCTATTTGTTGAAGCAATTTGAAGGCCTTATGGCTTCATTGGATAGCTAGTGTCCAGACCTGTAATTTGTGTATGCATCTGTCTTATTTGGCAGTCATTTTCTTTCTCAGTCTCTCATCTTCTGTGTCCACTCAAGGCAAATTTTTTTTCAGAGCCTTTTTTTAAAACTTATTTTAGCTTTTGGACTTTATCAAGCATCAAAACTTTGGCAGAGATGACTGTGAGAAACTGGAAAAAAACAGAAGTGATGGGGTCTTTTTTTTTTGGAAAATAAAAGACAAGGGATGGGACTTGATGAGAATTTAGCGATTCCCTTTTCATAATCCACTCTTTCGATTTTTTTTTTTTAGAATTCTATTAAATGATAATACAAAAGATGGTTCTGCAAAGTGCTGCGCAATATGGACAAAATGTGATATCGCGAATAAGGATGTACATCCAGATATAGTATTTTTCCTCAAAAATACATGAAGTTAGTGGCAATTTTCTCTGAGATTTTCTCTATTCATGAACACATTCTGTATGGGAAAAAATAAATGGATAAAAGGTATCTAGAAATACAATAAAACAAATATCGAGTGGAAAATATACCATTAAAAATATCTGGTAGTACGAGCAGTTTTCAAGGAAAATACACTGTTTTCTTGTACATTGTAATTTAGTGTAATCCATAATGTTGTCTACATCCATGCTCCTCTAGCAGTGCCGTAAACAAGTATTTATAGGTGATGTAGTCGGGTTGTTGCAGTTACATTATCCTTCATTCATTTTTCATGTTGTGGTGTACCAGGTGCAGGGCAAAAGTCATTCTTGTCACACAAAAACAAACTCATTCTACCTTGGAGGACATTTGTGACGCTGGTTATCTTGTATGGTCCTGGTCAAGGCTCTTACCCACGTTTCCAAAGTCCCCAGGTTGAGAGTTAAATGCGCTAACCAGCAGGCTATGTCTTGGTTGCTAAATTAGTGTAGCAACAGAGCTAACACAAAACCCCATACATCAAAATAAATGATAGAGTTACAGTATATTGTACATTAATGCCATTTTTATTCCTAGGGTTTGAATTATGGGAACCGGTGTTCTGTCAAAACAAGTTTCTTGTCAATTCGCACTGTCCAGCGCTTCTGCGCATACGGAAGCTGAGCCAACGGCATCTGTTGAGTTTGGCTTTTTAGTGAAAAAGACCTACTCTATTTGTTTATCTTTATTTATGCAATATTTGACAGTTATATTATGCAGTTACACCTTATATAAATGTGAATAAAAACTTTAACTTAATAAAGAAACTTCTTTTGGGCAACTTTCCTTCTCACATTAGGCTTATCCAATGTACTGTATCGTGTACCGTATTTCTCGTGTGTAATGCACATTTTTTTCCTCAAAAAAATTGACAAGTCTATGTTGTGCATTATACAAAAACCTTCACCTTTTATAAATGTATGCCGCCATCTAGAGGTTATGAAAAAGCCTACACTTTCATTGCAATTGCAGGGGTACGTACGTACGTATGACTGCATATACAGTAAGTACAGTTTTCCTCATAAGTTTACATACCCTTGCAGAATTAGTGCAATGTTGTTGTTTTTAATACAACTGATGACTGAATAACAACCATCATTAATTTCATTATGGTTATATTTTGTTAAATGATAATGCTTTTCTGAAATGCTAGACAGTTTAATTTGAATCCCATTAAAATAAAATTAAATGTATTTTGCCTGGCCCTTCATGTTTTTTTTAAAGAACTCTACCCAGCTTACAAATTCTGCCTGGGTAATCAAACATATGAACACATTTGTATGTTTTCTCGTTTACTAAATAAAAGTAGGGCTGTGAATTTCAAAACGAGTAAATAAAAACAAAGTATTACGTGTTCAAATAAAGCGCTTAACTCAGAATAATTATTTGAAAAAAATAACAAAATACAGATAATACTTAATGTTTTGATCATATGGTTAGAAGCAAAATCATGCATTGTAAAAATGCATTATACATAGGTAGAAAGGTTTTCCAGAATTTTGAGGTCAACTTTGGGGGTGCGTATGGGTGGGCATTATATACGAGAAATTACGGTATATATTATTTATATTTATTTATTTATATATTTTATTTATTTATTATTATATACCAAATATTGGTATATAATTCATCAAAACACCAGTTGAGGCTTATTTTATGAAGAGAAAACACTCACGTGTAGCTTCGACAATAAAGCTGTTTCCTTCTTCGTTTTTTTTTTTTTTTCCTGTTCGGCTGTTAGGTCAAGCAGAATCTGTATCCTTTTTATGCCAGAACAGTTTTACTGTGTCACAGTGGAGTTTCTAAGCTTTTAAGTATTATAATTGAGGCTTATTGACAATCAGACTTGATCACTCGAACAACAGTTTCTAGAAGCGAGAGAGAAACAAGGTCAAAAGACAAATCACTAATTGTAAACAGCATGAGAGAATTAAATCATTACATTTTCTACAACAATGAAACATTAAATATGAGTGTTGCATGGGGCTGTAGTGCTACACCCTACATACACCCTGGATAGGACAAGATAGGACATGGAAAGGAGAAGAAGCATGCAGGACAAGGGTCGTGAACCCGGCTGTACAACTGATGTGTGGTAGGATTAATTATGTAAATTATAAAAGTCTACAGGACGAGAGTATAATTGATGGCATCCACAAGCGATTTGCATATTCATGAGTTATTTGTCGCAGTAAGTGCGTGACCCCACACCCAGTGGAAGAGTCCTAGGGGTGTGTGCCTGCGGATACATGCAAGTGAATTGACACCGTTTTGCATGCACAGAGACTGACAGAAGTGTCCTGTAATTGCTATGGCCGCACCGCGGAGGCTGAGGACCCCACCCAATCAATCTAGGGGCGGGATCGGGCCCAGGGGTCCACCCTAGAGCAACCCGGTGGGCGGGACATGTGCCACACCGAGGGACCCCGGGCGGTCCGTCGGCCCCACCGAGGCGCCCCGACAACTGGCCACCCACTGGGGGCCGCAGGGACCCAATGCCACCGCCTCAGCCAACACCCCCACCTGACCCACCGCCACACACAGACCGGGAAACAGCACAGACGTGCTGAAATCCAATCCGACACCCACACCCTCCCGATCCCATACCAGTCCCCCAGAAACCCTTTGATATGTGTATGTGCCCAGATGTGATTAGTGAGAAAAATATATACTGTGAGTGTGTGCTAAGTGAGTGATTAAGAGGCATGGCTCCTGCAGGTCAGGCCCATTAGGCCGGACAACCACCAACAAAGAGGCCACCCCACCCAGACCTGCAGCACCGTCTCCCACACTCGGTCCTGAGTGTGGGAGATGGACCCTCCCCGAACCAGGCAGGGAAAAGAACCCCACAGCAAGCCCCACAGCCTGCAGGGGACCGCCCAGCTCCCCCACGGGAAGAGGGAGAGGCGACCGCAGCGGGACGCAAGGAACGGAGAGAAGAGGAGGAAGCAGGCCCGAGGAGCGACAGCAGGGCCCCACCGCCCCCACCAGCAGCCAGAGTGGGGGACTCAGGCAGGTGCCCTCGCACCAACGGAACATGGGCGAGTCACCATCACACCACCATTACTCCTTAGGAGGTCGCCCCAATGGTTCCCCCCCACCCCCAATATCAGGAAGGAGTGAAAAGGTCCCGCCCCCAAAGACTCCGGAACAGCAAACACAGGGACAAGAGGAGAAAATCCCCACAACATGCATGTCTTTTCACCATGCAAAACGATCTAAAATGTGTGAAAATAAAAATTAAAAAGAAATTAATAGAATAATAATAAAACAACAACAACCTCGACAACAAAGAATATAGAATTCCATTCCATTTCACAATTATGGAAATAGTCTTGCTATTGTCAAATGTTAAATGGCACCCTACTCAGGGAAAGGAATCAAAAGTCTCGATTTAGCATGTTGAGGAAAGGTGACCAGCTATCTACGTATACGTGTAATTGATTTTTTTCATTCTGCTGATATTTTTTCTAGCGCAATATATTCTATGATGTTTGTTTGTTTTTCCAGTTTAATACAATTGTTTTCTTAGCGGTAGCTAACACGACAAGTAATGATTGTGAATATTTATGAGGGAGGTAAATTATGCTTAAGTCGCCAAGTATGCACAATCTTGGGGAAAGTGGAATCCCGCAGTTTAAAATATACGAAAGTTTTTGTATAACCCAAGACCAAAAGCATTGAATCGGTGTACATTCCCATATAGCATGAAAATAGGTGTCTGGGGTACTTTTGGTGCATTGCACGCATATATTAGATGGAGAGAAACCCATTTTATGCATAGTGTACTGAGTAAAGTGTGTTCTATGGAGCACTTTATATTGTGTAAACTGTGGATTTGTTTTTTTTTCATTCTAAACTTATTGTTATAAATCTGTATCCAGTAGCTACGGTCAGCAGACAGGGAGAGGTCTTCTTCCTATTTGGTGATTGGTAAGTGCATTGATTTAGTACATGAAATTAATCTGTACACTTTTGAGCAATTTCTTTTACTTTGTGGGAGAAGCTTCATTATTTGCTTGACAAACTCCGGCAGTTTGAGGGTGCTCTAGAGTGTTGGTATTCCTTTTTTTTTCTCTTTTTTTTTAATTGCTGCTTTTAATTTATTGTCTTGAAGAAAGTTTCTGGCTGTTATTTCGAATTCTCGGAAGAGTTCATCACGTGTCCTAAAAACATTATTGTTAAATAGTTGTTGTAGGTGGTAAATTCCATGTTGTTCCCATGTACTAAAATGAAGGGGTATATTATTAATTTCAAAATCTGGATTATGGCAGATTGGGGAGAGCATACTGTGAGCTAATTGAGATCCTGTCGATTCTAAACTTTGACACCAAGCCGTTAAGGTGGATGCGATTATTGGATTCTTGAAACATTTATGGCGTTTAAGACAAGTAAAAAATAAATGGGAGTTTTGGTAGTTTGATGTTGTTGCAGTCTGTTTATTCCGATTCTAGCCAAGAATCACACTCCTCATTGTGGTGCAACCATTTGATGAGGTATTGTAATTGGTTAGCTAAATAATGGTGTTTAAAGTTGGGAGCATTTAGGCCTCCCTCCTCTTTACTTTTCTGAAGAGTGGATAGACTGATTCTGTTTTTCTTATTTTTTGAATAAAAGTTTTTTTACAGCAGAATCTAAGGTTTGAAACCATTTAAATGTGGGCTAAAATGGAATCATTGAAAATAAATTATTTATTTGAGGTAAGGTTTTCACTTTTATTGTAGCTATTCTTCTCAGTATAGAAAGCTGTTTCCGACAGGCAAGCGTTGGAAGTGCGGTTTGACAAAGCTACTTGACTCAACAGAACATCGCTTCTCAAAAATATTTTTTTTTTTTTGTATTCTTTCCCCTTGGCCCACAGTCTGTTGATTTGCACACAGAATAACTCTTAAAGGAGATATATATGAGTTTTTTCCAAAATTTAAAACAGTTACCAGGTGTCTTAATAACGTGCTTTGTGTCAAAATACCCCAAGGATCAAGAATTATTGAAAACTTTACACACTCTTTACACTAGTAGCCTGTTTAAGAGGGGAGAAACCTGTCTCATTCAAGAAAGCCTCATATACTGCTTAGTCAATAGCGAATTCGGATTTCGTTGGCATGACAACTCAGCGCAATTGAAAAGTAAATTTAAATTTAAAAGTAAATCCCACTTAATGATGCACCAAAGAGCCCAAACATATTTCTTAGAAATTTGACACATCACAGAGAAGTGTTTCTAAAAAGCCTGCCAAATTTGAATGAATTAAACAAATATATTAAAAATCACTGTTATTGTAAAATAAGGGTCTGAAATCATGAAAAATAAAGCCCTCCATCGAGCTGCAGGAATGGGTGGTCACGCACGCGTTCTCTGTTATTTGGGGAGACCCACACACAACTCCGAGCAAGGCGCTGACATTTTGGATGACCCCGCCGCAGTCGAATGAGCTCCTTAGCTTGCCAGTTCGTGGGCTAGCGATCGTAATAAATACAGTATATCTCAACAATTCAGTACTAAATAGTTGTTTTTTGCACTTACCTTCAAAGATAATGTATTTAGAAACAAAGCAGACATGTTTTAATTCCAGCTCTACACTGTAGCAAATCTTCCCGTGTCCTTCTATGACAGTCAATGTGACATGCTGAGGGGGAAAGGAAGTGCAAACTCTGCTTTTGATTGGGATAGGAGTATTTAAATGCCCCATACATTACAGCACTTTTCCAGCTTTACCTTCCACAAAATTTACTGTAAAGTACCCAAATCCGTATAAATTCTGTCCTTGAATACAGCATTTAGCATCATCCATGGGTGCTCACAGACTTTAGAATTATTGCGTATTAATGTAAGTCTATGCTGTATGCAGTTGCATTCAAAATGATCAAACCCCATTGTAAATTACATTTATTTTCAAGCTTTACAATTTTTCAACAGATGGGCACATTTATAAAAAATAATGTCCACTTTTAAGATTTTGTGTATTTAGACCGTTTTTGCTGGTTCTTTGCAAACTACTATAAAGTGGTGAAATTTGTAAACAAATATAATTTGCAATGTGGGGGTTGAACGATTTTGAATGTTGTTGCCTTTAACTATTCATTAAATTTGGGCATAATGCCAACACCACATATGTTTACTTATTCAAATGTTGTTGTTTTTTTACTCAAATCTTCATTTAGAAAAATGGAAAGAAGCCCAAGTAAATCAATCAAGAACGTGCACATTTTGTGCATCACTGTATTCTGTGTCCATTTGTGTCCTAACATTCAAATGATATATTAATTGTCATGATCTGTATAAGATATTTTTGACATCCTGAGAAAAAGTAAAATCAAGCTCTGAAGTGATGCAGTTTTCTGGCTTTTGAAACATAGACTGTATATACATTTACATTTGGATTGGAATCTGCCCTTTAGCGCTACAAGCAAATCAAGGGTTAGAGTTCAGGTTACCGGTAAGTAAATGATTTACAGCAATCATTTCGGTATTATCAGTAATAGGGCAACATAACAGGAATATAAAATGTGCTGCTCATGTCCAGACAGTTGTGTACTATTCATTATGTTACATTATCTGTGCCCATTACACCTGACTGTATTCAGTCATGGTATTGGGTTTGTTTTGTTTTTCCTTTGTTTAAACTTACTGTATGTCCTGCACCGTAGAACATTAGTATTCCATATTTGTATAATTGCACTGTACTGTACTTATAAACGGCTAACATGCAGCAACTTGGCTATAAATAGAAAAATATTCCCGCATTTACCCCCTTCTTTCCCACTCTGAAGCACACGGAAGCAGGCACCAATAGTTATTCAAAAAGGGAGGGAGCAAAAGGGACCAGAGCTACGCAGGGATGGCTTATTTTATTTGGACCTTGAGAAAAAGGGGGGCTGGTACAGAGTGGAACAAAGCACATTATACTTCAATAACTCATGAAAAAAGAAAAACAAGCTGCTTGGTACATTTGCAAAGTTACACTGGAATTATGGAACAATAAAAGCATACAGGTTCCTGTATATTAGTAATGTTGCCGCTACTAAGCAAAGATCTGAATATTCTTCAAAACAGTTGCTCACAAAATAAGCTGTGTCTGACAGTAAATATTTTGTCTCCCTGAAACAGAGACTCTTTACTATTGCATCTTATTGCCACCTTTATATTTCAGTAGCTTCACTTACACATTGACGAATTTCACACTGGATTCCCAGGAAATTGTTGCATCAGAGGCGTAACATAACATACAGTAGCACCATGATTATTCTCCTGTCGCTTTCAGAGAAAACCTGCCGAAATTGGGCATGGCTGTCTTATGTGCGCATCACTTACCCGCAATGAGATAATTAGATGCATGGAGATGTCAGTGTGAGAGTGACAATTGCTTTCAACTTTAAGGGGTGTGATTAGTGAGTATCAGGTGTTATACTTTGCACTCCCTTACATATATTCCGCCTCTGTTGCACTTTACACATGGTACCTTACACATGGGACAGTGAGCTGGTCAAAAGTTTGGAAAGTGTAGACTTCGATGGCCAGTGTGAAAGGGACTACTGTTACCTGGTGTGTTTGCAGAAAACTTTAAGGCTGCAAAATTTCTCCAGCCTGAAATGACAGCATAAAATTACAGTTTTTAGCCATCTGCTAACTTAGGTGTTCCAACATTAATGAGCTGTTTTGATTATCTCGTTTTGCAGACATTGCTTTACAGTATCAATTATTACCTGCATAGCAAGCTAATGGGTATAATGTTGTTTCAGTGGTGTATGTCTTTGTGTTTATGCAGTTTTTTTGTTTTTGCTTTTATTCTAAAAACAAAAAACACGTTTCTGTCAAATTCTGCAATTATTTAAAGCCTTTAGAGGTTCCTACTCTTTCTTTGAAACATACTACTGAGGTGTTGTGGACTCTTCTGCTGTCTATGTAAGATATTTTCAAGAATCACAAAAGGTTGAAGTGACTTTATTAGGTTGCTTGGTGGTATATGTTTTGTGATCAAAATAAAAATGTCTATGTAGAATTATATAATCATTCACACAATCAGTTATGGGAACAAATTTATATTTTAATTTAATTTTGATTTAAGATAATGGGCGGAAAATACTATAATAAACTTTATCAAGAATTAGATAATCATAGGCGCATACAATCAACTAGTTTTCTTTCATAAATGTATGTATATAATAGAACTTTTCAGCTGAGAGTAAAATATATTGAGTCAATATTCATCAATTTAATGACAAAATGAGAAGGACTGATCAGTTTGCTGACAGCATGCAGTAGTAGTGTAATGATCTAGTGGGACAGCATGGCTCAGGTGGTAGCGTTGGTCGTCTCCCAATCAAAAAGTTGCGGGCTCGTCCCTCGGCCCCTATGGCCATGTCCGAGTGTCCTTTAATGTGAAAGAAATTTCACATGAAAAGAAAATGATTTATTTACTACTAATGATGTATCTTTAATAAATAATCTATGCGAGCAGCATATAGTGACTGGCAGAACAATTTAATGCTCTTCCACTCGATGGCAGAAGTCACATAATGAAACTGTGTATTAACTTTTTGTAACATTTTTGTTCAGTGGTGTCCCATGATATTTTTTTCTGATGTAAAATGTGTGCCTTGGCATAATAAAGGTTGAGAAACACTACTGTAATGATCTATATCATAAACCCAATATTATTATTTTGGGTCAAATTTTCTGGCACATTTCATAGAAAACCATCTCCTATAGTTAGATATGCACAATGATAAATGCAAAGTGTATTAAATATGATCTAGTGTGATCAAATGAACTCGATAGATTGTGTAAATGTAAGCACACAGAGGTAATCGGACCTATTTATTTCCTCCTGTAGCATCTTTGGCCACCTGCTTGACTACAACATTGACACAGCAAAATATACTGTTAATGTATGTGTATTAATATATTATGGGTTATTAAGGGGTTATTATTATTATAATCCTTTTCATTCTGCCATTTAAAATGAGGTTGTTTTTTTTCCCTGTGCATTTTATGCTTGAAACGAAATGTACAAAGAAGAGCTTGTGGATTGTTGTATTTGTAGGCTTAATATGCAGTGTTTGAATTTGCTCTGCTGTAAGTGTGTTAGTATTTTCCTTTGTGAGTTTTTGAATTGATCTGTAAAAAAGTATTTTAGTTTATAGATAAGATTACGTAAAGGAATTGGAGTTGAAAAAATCAAATAGCATAACGAGTATTTGCGTAAATAATACTTTAAATGCCTATTTCAAAAATATATATAATGTACATTATTGTAATGGTACGTTTGGGTTTTGATGACTGTCTGGAAAAGATGGCAACTTCAAATAAAAAGTCACGGACGTTATTCACCCTGAATGTAAAATGTGTTTCATTTTATGACATACAGTGGAACCTTAATGACCAATCCTGGCACACTTCCATACTGTCTAAATTTTTTTTCAGATTTCAAACTACACTACATTGCCAAAAGTATTCGCTCACCTGCCTTGACTCACATATGAACTGAAGTGACATCCCATTCCTAATTCATCGGGTTCAATATGACGTTGGCCCACCCTCGCGGCTGGGTTGCTGTCGTTCACAAACGCTTCCACATTCTTATAATACAGCTGACAGTCGACTGTGGAATATTTAGGAGCGAGGAAATTTCACGAATGGACTTGTTGCACGGGTGGCATCCTATCGCTGTTCCAGGCTGGAATGCACTGAGCTCCTGAGAGTGATACGTTTTTAAAACACGTTTGTAAAAACAGTCTGCATGCCGAGGCGGGGGTGGACTGAGGGAAAAAAGTGGCCCGGGAGTCATGGACAGACCGGGCTAATTCATGCGCGCCGTGAGGAGCCAGCCAGCTGGGAACATAAATTTAATGTAACCCGATGATTAAAAAATAAATAAATAATTGAATTTGACAAGGCAGCACAGTGGACGACTTGTTAGCACATCTGCCTCACAGTTCTGAGGACCCAGGTCCAAATCCGGCCTCGGCTGTGTTGAGTTTTCATGTTCTCCCTGTGCCTGCGTGGGTTTTCTCCAGGTACTCTGGTTTCTTCCCACATCCCCAAAACATTCATGTAGGTTAAGTGAAGACTCTAAATTGCCCGTAGGCGTGAATGTGAGTGTGAATAAAAAACATTAAAATCTACCAGACCATGCGTCAAAAAATACCTTTGTTAAATCTAAATATCTAAAAAAAAAAAAAGAATTTGAGAAGGGAGCCAATAGTTCTTCACGGCACTGTAACTGACTCTGTAAAGTCAAAAAAGATCAAAAGTCTATCAGACAGATGCAGCACTCTTGAAATATGGTAAATGGACTACACTGATATTGGGGACGTGATCACAGAACCATCAAACATTTTGTTGCAAATAGTCAACAGGATCACAGGAAACGTGATGAGAGAAAAATATGAAAATGAACTGCCAATGATTTGAGAAGAATCAAGCGTGATGCTACCTGGAAAACCTCGAAGTCCAAAATGTTCGGTGTTCAGAGACATGGGCACGGTAAGGAAAGCTGAAAACACTTCAGGCAGTGTTACAGGAAGAAGTCTGCATCTTCCAAAAAGACAATGATTTTTATGCAGCATAATGCTCCATCACATGCATCTACTGTAACTACTCCTCTTCGTGCGTGGCCAGTAAAGGCTTGAAAGATGAAAACTCATGACATGGCCCCCTTCCTCACCTGAACACAATTGAGAACTTGTGGGCAGTTTAACCTTCAATTAATTAATGTGGGCTTCAATTAACCTACCATGCAGGTTTTAGGCAAGTGGGAGGAAACCAGAGTACCCGGAGAAAACCCATCCAGGTACGAGGAGAACATGCAAACTCCACACAGGCGGGGCTGGGATTTGAACCCCGGTCCCCAGAACTGTGAGGCAAATATAACCAGTCGTGTGTCTCTCTCTCTCTCTCTCTCTCTCTCTCTCTCTCTCTTTATATTATATATATATATATATATATATATATATATATATATATATATATATATATATATGTGTGTGTGTGTATATATGCAAACTCCACACAGGATGACATATATATATATATATATATATATATATCCATCCTCCTGTGTGGAGTTTGCATGTTCTCCACGTGCTTGTGTGGATTTTCTCTGGGTACTCTGGTCTCCTCCCACATTCCAAAAACATGCACACTAGGTTAATTGAAGACTCTAAATTGGCCGTAGGTATGAATGATTGTTTGTTTATATGTGCCTTGCTATTGGCTGGCAACCAGTTCAGGGTGTACCCTGCCTCTCGCCCGAAGATAGCTGGGATAGGCTCCAGCACGCCCACAACCCTAGTGAGGAGAAGCGGATCAGAAAATGGATGGTTGGATGGATATATATATATAATATATATATATTATATATATATACACTACTGCGATTGGCTGGCAACCAGTTCAGGGTGTTCCCCGCCTCCTGCCCGTTGATAGCTGAAATAGGCTCCAGTTCTCCCGCGACCCTTGTGAGAATAAGCGGCTCAGAAAATGGATGGATAGATGTGTGTGTGTGTGTGTATATATATATATATATTATATCAATTTCTATTGGAAAATTTTGAATTGTTTGTTTATAATTCTTACTTAAAAAATTGAAAATAGGAAAGTGAGATGTAAAAATGTGTTTTTCATTTAGTTGCATAATAGTTATAGTGTATATGTATGTATATATATATATATATATATATATATATAATTGTCCACATATTATTCTCCTAAAGCCTAAATCTCACTTTTACACCCTTAAACATTGTTTGAGGTTTATTAATATTTTGGATTAACCTAAAGCACTGTGGTTGGTGATTAAATCAAATAATCCTCAAAAATGAGACTTGCCTAATAATTCTCCACACAGCGTATTAAGACCTAAAAAATAATACAATGTGGCAAGGTTTCACAAACAATTCAAATTCTGTTGTAAGCAATATTGATGTCTCCAACAGTGAGATAGACTCTTAAAGAAACAATTTCCACTTTAAAAAAAAAAAACGAAATTATTGTCATATATTAAAACTTTCTGTAAGACCTGCCAGTAAAATTATTAAAATTATCTTTTGAAAAATCACCCCTCTCTGGCTCTTCTAATTTAATTTTATTATTATTTTACAGCGGCACGGTGGACGAATGGTTAGAGCGTCAGCCTCACAGTTCTGAGGACCCGGGTTCAATCCCCGGCCCCGCCTGTGTGGAGTTTGCATGTTCTCCCTGTGCCTGCATGGGTTTTCTCCGGGCACTCCGGTTTCCTCCCACATCCCAAAAACATGCATGAATTGGAGACTCTAAATTGCCCATAGGCATGACTGTGAGTGCGAATGGTTGTTTGTTTGTATGTGCCCTGCGATTGGCTGGCAACCAGTTCAGGGTGTACCCCGCCTCCTCCCCGATGACAGCTGGGATAGGCTCCAGCACCCCCGCGACCCTAGTGAGGAGAAGCGGCTCAGAAAGTGGATGGATGGATGGATTATTATTTTACAACTGGGCACCGTAGGACAAGAAAAGCCAATAGTGACAGGTATAGTGACAGTGACAATAGTGACAGGAGACGTGACAGAATACACTGTCAATCTAGTCGTCAGGTAAATTGATCACCCCTTATATTTTTAATTGACTGTACATTCTGTGCACTCGGAGGTGTTCGCAGGCGAGTAGGGTGCACCGGTTCCTTCCTGAAGGCCAATTACAGCAGGCCGTTGACAGCGGCTGACTAAGGTGAGCACAACGAACCGGTCGCTTCCTGGTTCTATTTAGTTGTCCAGGTTTATTGAGCCGTAGGCGTTTCTTTGTGCAGAGATGTAAAGTGGCGGCTGCGGAGACTGAAATAAGTCTACATTCAAATATTACTAGCAATTTGAAAACTTGCATATGTACCTTTAATTGTTTCTAATATATAGCACTGTGTTCTAATATATAGCACTCTCCACCACTAGTTTTGGTGTTTTTATGCCTTTTAGTACCTTTTATACAACAGATATCTTCTCGAGTAAAACCGTCGATAGTTTGCAGGGTTGCACAAAAAATAGCATGAAAATTAATAGGAAGATGGACTAACACATATAGCGCTCCACCAGTTTGGCCTTTGTGGAGGTCCGTCTATATTGACATTTTGTACTGTATATAATAGTGGTGTAACAATTTAGTCATTATATCGGTGTATTGGTTTATATTCCTATGGTCTAACTCAGGGGTGTCAAACTCATTTTTGTCTCGGGCCGCAATGTAGTTATGATTTGCCTCAGAGTGCTGTTAGAAGAGTTAAATGTTTAATCACCAAATCATATTATCACCATTACACAACAAATTGAGGGATAACTACTTTTGAAATCAGAAGACAAGGATAATAGTTTTAAGTATTGTTTAAGTTACTGTAGACGAAATGCTTGGTAACAGAAAAATGCAATATCTCAACATTATTGTTTATTATTATGACAATTTGGAATGTGGGTACAGAGTATAGCAAAAATCACAGATGTTGACGAGCGTGATTTGCTTTCGCTGTCCACATATAATGATGTGGCAGGCCGCATCTGGCCTTGAGTTTGACACCTATGGTCTTACTGGATCAATCTGTGCTCGGCAAGTTATCCTTCCAGACATAAATACATTGATTTAAATCATTATAAAAGGCAATAAATTGATAGTATCGATACTAGGAAATAATGTACCTGATTTTACGCACGGCAGCCCTTATATGGAGGTATGTTTGTTATATGGAGGTATATTCCTTTTACTTTGCTTGATTTTTCAGTTAGCACACGGCAGTTAACACTCTCAAGGCTACTTTTTTCGTCTCTTTTCTTTGTTTTAATTTCTACACCCCACATCGAGTCACTCATTTCCGTAGTGCCCTTAGTGGTCGGACGAGACACCACAGTGTTGTTGTGTGTTGTTTGTTTAAGCACTTTTTTAGTTTTTGTTTAAGACGTCAGTCTGTCTGGTGGATGGCAGATGAGAAAGAGGCACTAAATTACCATTAAAGATGCAAATAATCGTGCACGTTGAAGCCTTTCGAACTGGTTAGCTTAGCTTAGCTTAGCTTGTTAGCCGCTAACAACGACAGCAATGTACCCTCGAGGGGAAACTCAGGTGAACAAGGAGAACCAGGGACAATGTCAACTACAGGACGCTGTTTCAGGCTCCAGTTTGTGCTACAAAGAGCTGGTTTGTTCATTTATTTAGCTCTCTTTTTACTATTAACACTATTACTAAAGGATTTTCCTCATGAGAACTTCACATTGCTTCGTTTCTAGCCATGACTATTTACCTGTATAGAACAGGGATTCTCAAACTTTGGGTCCAGCGAGAGACACCTTACAGTGGAGACATTTTTCCAGGGACCCCGTCATAATTCTAACAACAATTAAACATTTATTTTCTAGGAGAAAATAAATAAATAAATAAAATCATAGCTGAAATATCACCCCAATTCCAATGAAGTTGGGACGTGTTATACATAAATAAAAACAGAATACAATGATTTGCAAATCATGGTCAACCTATATTTAATTGAATACACTAACCCTACACTACAAAGACACGATATTTAATGTTCAAACTGATAAACTTTATTGTTTTTGGCAACTCATCATTAACTTAGAATTTTATGGCTGCAACACGTTCCCAAAAAGCTGGGGCAGGGTCATGTTTACCACTGTTACATCACCTTTACTTGAACATTAAATATCGTGTCTTTGTAGTGTATTCAATTAAATATAGGTTGAACATGATTTGCAAATCATCGTATTCTGTTTTTATTTATATGTAACACAACATCCCAACTTCATTGGAATTGGGGTTGTAATATACATAACAAATAGCTGGCTGTCTCCCCCTTTTATTCCATTTTATTCAGCAGACTCATAGTCAATTACAAAAAACATACAGTACATTACAGTACAGTACACAATAAGACACATAAAAAGAAAGTACATCGGGAAAAGCTTTATATTTAATGACCATAATTAGTTTGTACCTGATTCCCTTACAAAAAATACTGCACTGTCCTGCAGGTATTTATTTCACCGTCACATTGGATTAATTTTTGTCGAAAAATTTAATGGATCGATTTCCAGCCACTGAATTGTTTCGGATCATATCGTTCTAAATGAACCATTATCGCCCTTGAATCAAATCGGCAACCACGAATCTTGATATGAATTGAATCGTCATACCCGTAGTATATAATATGCATTAATAGCATTGCTAAGACGCCAAATCTAATAGTGGCATACGGCTTTAACACTGTATTTTCTGTCCGTCTATAACAATTAATTTAATTCAGCTTGGAGAGGACACTTAAAGTTTCAGGACTTAAGTTACCATTGGAGAGGAGAGTGTGGATGCAAGGTTATCTTCAATGAGGTAACAGAACACTGCCTCAGTCTCACCACTGCTGTGTGTACTGTAAAGACTGTAAAATAGATACATGTATTCCATGTAAGTCAGAATGAAGGGGATGAATAGTTGAGACAAACTGTGGTACCCACTGAGTATCTGTTTGGGATCTTGCCACTGTGATGGAGAGGTGTCTTCAACTCACTCTTACAATGGGGACACTGGTATACAGCTGAAAATTACAAACAGTGTGACTTTATGTCTGCATTGGGAATTTTTCAGAGGAGTAAGAGTTACAGTACCTGTTGGCTCCTGTGATGAATTGGATTCAGTTATGTCACAGCCGGTGTCACTTTTTTGCACCAGCTATAAAGAGAAATAAAGTTGTGGGGTCAAGCCATTATAGATATTGTTCCTATTTCCACAAACAAAATTAATAATACGCCCCTGCTATAACTACTACCTGAGAATATCTTTATGAAGATGCCATACTCAATAAATTGAACTCATCTCTCCACTCACATGTCTACTAACAAGAGAAACAGGATACATGTATTCTATCGCTATGGTTCACACAGGAAATAAGGCTAACCTCATGCTGGAGTGTCACCTGTCCCTACTTGGCTGCACTATTGTTTAATAATAAACTAGACCAAGCAGAGGGTTGGCTTACCATCAGCCGATTCGTCTAATGACCACTTAAAAAGAAAGAATGAATGACACCATCTTGGTGGTTCTGATACTTTGCATGTATACAATTCAAAATGAGTATTACATTTCAAAAAAAAAAAAAAAAAAATATATATATATATATATATATATATTTGCATTGTCTTAAAGCAGTATTTCTTAAAGTGTGGTACGGGTACCACTAGTGGTACGCAGGACGTGAATGAATTACCGGATTAAATACAAGTAAAATTTACAACATTTAAAACATGAAGTACAAATATGACGTTTGGAGCATGGAGTTTGTTTATTTTTTTCTTAATCCAGTATGTTTTTTTTTTTTTGTTTTTTTTACTTTGCATGTACAGTACATTTTTTAAAGCAGTTTTATTTAACTTTTATGTATAGTACAATAAATTTGTATCTAATCTTTAAGGACATTTTTTTGTAAAACATTTATTCATTTATTAACTTTTATGTGCAATGCATTTTTAAAGGAATGATCATGAAGTAGTTTTTTTCTTTTCCAATTTTTAAGCTCAATGTTAATGTTCAAACTGTGCATGGTACAATGGTTTACAACAATAAACAAAGTTATACTGTTATAAGAAAAAAAAACCTATGGCTTGTTTTTGATGAAGACTTAAGACTACTACGCTAACTGTTAGTCATTATGGTGGTACTTGAAGAACTAAGTTTTTTGTTTGTTTGTTTTTTTGGGGGGTGATACTAGATGTAATGTATTTGAGAACCACTGCCCCAAATATGTCCACTGACAACGACGTCCAAATCATTGCTACTGTACAGTATATGCGTCCGTGTTTGTTATGTTCCAAGCTTGATTTTGTAAGGTGTTTCTTTTATTTTTTTTGTTTCTACATTAAAATGTGTATTTTATTTTTGACTATACAGTAAGAGTATGTTGAATTATTATCATAATTTAGGGACAGCATACTTGCTGTCTGTCTCTGGCCAGCCTTCTATCCAAAGCACTCTGACGCCGTCTGGCCTCCCAATGCATAGCTGACATCTTAATAGCGCCTGGAAACAGTTAACAAGACATATTTCTAATACTGATCTCCTGTATGTCTAAAAGGCCTACACTGTACATTCACATAGTATTGTATATGTTCTACTGTATGTAGAAAGACAAACAAGTAAATGGAATATTTACTGTTTTATTTACATTACGTTACAAATATACACTAGTGTTTTTGTTTTACCTTCAGGCACTCAAAACGCTTCACACACTCACCTCATCACCCACTCAAACAACGATTAAGGTTAAGAGTGTATGCTATGTTGTGCTTTGTGTACCTGAAGACGGCACCTACCTCATTTGAACAGATAAAGAGAAACCTGTGCACGGAATGAATTTTGTCTCTAAAACAGATCTCTGAAGGGTGTGTGTATTGTGTGGCAATCTAGCAACGGATGTAAGAATGCATGCCTTTTAGGAACCCGGTCGATTGTCCTGTTTCCTATCTTCTCCTCTTGTGACTGTTCCATAGTGACACAGCACATACCAATGTACCAGCTCACCGATGGTTATATTTTAAAAGTGAAGCAGCAAAGGAAGTACAGTAAAGGAATAGCTGGCATTACATTTCTAACACCACGAGTGTGATCTATTTGAAATACTGTACATTGTATTATCATTAGTTGAACCATGTAAATGAACGGGTTTTGATGAGACCATCTAGATTACAGTTAAGAAGAAGAAGAATCACCTTTTATTGTCATGAACATGCATGCACGCACATGATATTTGTTCTCTGCATTTAACCCATCACAGTGAACACATACACATTTTTGTAACAATTGAGCAATCACATCAAATGAATAATAGTGTAAACTCACCAAGCTTCCTGGCCTCCAAAGCAATCTAACACAGCCACTGGAGGAGATTGGTGGAGACTGAGATATCCATCTCACTTTACTCCACTCCTCTTTCTGACCTCTAGTCGTGGAGTCTCCTGGCAACTTTATACTCTCTTGGGCTGCTTTTCTTTGAGAAGAAAGGTAGGGGCGGATAAATCATTTCTATATCTCACTGGTAATTTTACTAGCCTACCTTTGTAACTCACTGGATATCATGTATCGAAGGGCACCCAAGATTGATTGCCAATGAGGATTTGTGACATCCTGCCTTCTCTGGAAAAACATTGTGTTGCAGTAAATAAAGTATGTACAATATAGGGACTGTTTTTATATATAAAACATTACAAAGAAGATTCATATACTGGCGACCATGACTGGCGACTTTGATTTATTTTTTTATTATTATTCTTATGTTTCTTCCAAAATAAATAAAAATGGGATTTTTAAACTACTTCGAGGTGAGAAAAAAAAGTAATAATTTCAAAGAAGAAATAAAAAATGTGACCCTTGAACAGTGTTTGAGTTACTTCAAAATGTACAAACCGCAATTGTGTGAAACGTAAATAAAAACAGACTAAAATGATTTCCAAATCCTTTTCAGCCAATATTAAATTGAATACATGTCAAGATATTTAATGTTGTCCCAGGGTACACGATATGAATTATTTTCTAAAACAGGTTGAAATGTGGACTTATCAGAGCACACTTTTCCACTTTACGCCAGTCCTCTCAGATGAGCTCTGGCCCAGAGAAGCCGATGGCCTTTCTGGGTGTTGTTGATATAGGGCTTTCGCTTTGCATGGTAGAGTTTTAACTTGCATTTGTAGGTGTAGCGACAAGCTTTGTTAACTGACAATTGTTTTCTGAAGTGTTCCTGAGCCCACATGGCAATATAATTTACACAATGATGCAGTTTTTTAATCCAGTGGCGCCTGAGGGATCAAAGGTCACAGGCATTAGACCGTAGATGATGAAATCCCTAAATTCTTTGCAATTGGAAATACTGTTCTGATGAGAAATAATGATATGAGAAAATGGCTACTGCGGCATGACAGATGGCCTTTCTGTAGATCTAGCAGACAAGTACATTTTAGACATTTTATTTCTAATGTTTGTGATTTTTATTTGAGTTCCCTATTTGTGAAGAGGAGCACCTTCTTTTGGTTTCTTTCTTTTAAGGATGCAATTGAATTGATAGTTGTTTGCAGTGATGCTAGCTGCGCCTTCCACAAGTTCATCATTTAAAGCAAGACTAGTGTCAAAATCATCTGTTGAGATGATACATGGTATGTCGTCGATAACAGGACAATGGCCTCCTTAAATTTAGTACCATCTAATAATACTCGTGAGGATGTCAAAGACAATAAGTTGCCAACCACACGAGAGGATCAGAATGAGAAGATGAGAGTGAAAGAACATCTCTAAACAGAGGAGTTGGCTTACGACACCACCTATCTCCCACGAACATTACAATGTCGTCCTTTCATCTATTCCAAAGATAACTAGCGCTGTGAGCAGCTATAATCGGGCCCTCACACCCCGGCCACGTTGGGGTACAGGTAGTTTGAGGTCCTGGCAGGTTGGGATATTGGCACGATGAAGGTCCGTAAATTGCCCCGGGCGGTAGGTTGGACACCACGCTGTAGGACATATGCAAAGTTACGGACCATATTGAGTAAATGTGGGCCACACAAAAATGGGGTATGACCCCCAAATCGACTCTAGGCCAAAGGTTGACACCACTGCTGCAGGACAAGTGCAAAAGTATGACCCATGCAAATGTTGCAAAAGGTCCGGCCGCACATAATGGGAGGACCGGCTGGAAATGGCCCCTAGGCCAGAGGTTGAATACCACTGCTGTCAGAAGCGCAAAGCCGCGTAACAAGTTATATTGAGAAAATATAACTTGGCTACCCCCTGAGGCAGCTCTACCACCTTTTTACAACTGAATCGAATATTAATAAGGCAGTTTCCACCCAACAAAGCATGTTAACCTACAGTGTCCTCTTTACAAGGCATCTTGACCATGATACCATTTGTGGTGTGGGGCGTGCATCCAACTTGAAGCATAAAAAATTCACACCAAATTTCAGGCTGGTGCTGTCCTAACTGGCCTTGTTGCATGAATTGATAAAGCCTGCTCCAATGAGACCTTCCCTGTTCTGGTTGTCTTATAAGTCCTCTAGATCCCAATCAATAATTCTCTCAAGATTGAATTAATCTCTTTCTACGTGTCTTTTTTACGTCATGTCGTCACCTGCGGAAGTTTAAAAATTGAACAACCCTATTTGGAAAAAGTAAGGAGTACAAAGTACATATATCTGTTTTCAAATGCAGAGAGTAAAAGTACAAACTCATCAGAAAAGGAAGTATTCAAGTAAAGTACAGACCCCTGTAAATTTACTTGCATAAAGAAGCATTTATTTTTTTTTTTTTTTAAATCATTGCTTCCCACCACGGATAATAATTTCTAATACAGTACGGGTATGTTTGTTTTTCAATTACTAAATAAAAGGCATCACCCTACTTTTATGGTATGTGCATGTTCAATTGCAGACTTCAGACCTCACTCCACTTTGCACTTTTTCTTTCGATTTGGCAGACATTGCCATTACTTTTATTCTTGGGGTGCCCAGGGGGTGCCCAAGGCTATTTCAGGGGATCCACAGACTATGACAATGACTTTGTTTCTCGACCAATGAATTGCAATCAGAGTCTCTAAATGTTGCAATGTACATACTAAGCACACAGAAGATGAGTTTTGTGCGCATAAAATAACATTTCTTAACAATGTTTACAACACAATGTACACAGAAACACAACTGCAAAATGTTTTCAATAATCACAGAGTAACCCACTCACAATTATCCACTCACACACACACAAACACACACACACTCTCCCTGTCCACCTTACTGTCACCTGACTTGCTTCTCATTAAAAAAAAAAAAAAAAGTTATATATCTTGTCCTGTCTTTTCATTTCTCAACGGACCCTATGAAAAAAAAAGGCCAGTTTTGTTACTCTTAGCATCACTTACAATTGCACAATGTTATCAAATCCCCACTTCAAGCCTAAACAATGTGAGAGGAAATAAACCACTGTCGATATAAGTTTAATATTCAAACTTTCAGCTAATCAGGGGTTCCCAACTGGTTTTGCCTCAGGACCCAAAATTTAACTTGGTCATTAATTCGCAACCCAAATTTTTTTTGACATTCCTTAGCAACTCAAATTTCTCACACACACAAAAAATAGCCCAGAAGTACAAAAGCCTTTTTGCACTGTTGGAAAAAAATAAAATTATATATATATATATATATATATATATATATATATATATATATATATATATATATAGATGAAACATGAACAAATATGAAATAAAAAGGCACACTTTTTATGAAGTAAATAAAAAGGCAGACTTCTTTTTTTGTGGTTGAAAAAGGCTGACTTCTTGAATACTTAAATAAAAAGGCAGAATTCTATGGAATCATATTAGTGGCAAAAGGATTCACACGGATTTTTTTTTAATGATTTAAAACGTTTTGTGCGCATCTTTTTTTTACGTATGTGATTTAAAAATTTGCGTGTGAATCTTTTTGGCACTAATCTGATTCCATACAACAAAGCATGAAACAGCTAGCTGGCCGATTGTCTACTCGTTTCATGCCTCTGAAATCATTGGAGAAACACGTCAAGATAAGCAACAACCCGTGTAAAATACTGCGGTCAAGTTAGCCTTCACTCGTAAAGTAGCAGTCAAGCCAGCCCCCCCCCCCCCCCCCCATAATTTCGTTCATACAAGGCATTTTACGGTAATAAATCGCCAACTAGCGGCGAAAGCCACCTTCAAAATAAAAGCTTACCAATAATACGGACGTCAATGCTCTTCGGTTAAGGAATGCAACCAATAAGGTTAATTTGAATCTTGAGATGCATTAAAAATGTAGTTTATTTGATATCTAAAATAAAAAATAAAATAGTGAATGGACTATCCTCACTAGGGTCGCGGGCTGCTGGAGCCTATCCCAGCTATCTTTGGGCGGGAGGTGGGGTGCACCCTGAAACGGACGTCAGCCAATTGCAGGGCACATAGAAACAAACAACCATTTGCACTCACGTTCACACCTACGGGCAATTTAGAGTCTTCAATCAACGGGATTTGAACCCGGTCCCCAGAACTGTGAAGCAGATGTGCTAACCAGTATTCCACCGTGCCGGCAGTTGCAGTCCATTTACAGTTAATTTTTTCACAAGATATCAAATAAACTACATTGATTTTAATGCATCTGAAGATTCAAATGAACCTTGCTGGTTGCATTTCTTAACCAAAGACCATAGACGTTCATATTATTGGTAGGCTTTCATTTTGAAGGTGGCTTTCGCCGCTAGTTGGCGACTTATTACCGTAATGCCTAATATGAACATTGAACACAATTGGGGGCGGCTGGCTTGACTGCTATTTTACGAGTGGAGGCTGGCTTAAGCTCAGTAATTAACTGCACACGTTAATGTGGAGTGGCTGTTGGAAGCTGACACTGGGCATGTGTAGACGCCATGAAATGTAACTTGTCCATGTGCCCGTGTGTGTGTGTGCCAGCGTGCCAGCGGGCGAGAGAGACTGGCACAATGCACTGGCTGCTTATTGAAACACTGCATGCGGTGGGTGATAAGTTTTCGTTTTTTCCGCCATGTGATGTAACTTAATGCTAACTTTAGCTTTATACCCGTGGCTTCGAGCAAAACGATCTCTTATCTGAACAAGTTATTTTATACAGTACCTCATTCGGACACCACTGTAAAACTTAAAGTTTGCCGACAACACTCCTACACAGGAACATTCGCTCTAAAAAAAAAAAAATGCAGAACGGACACTGTGCATTACTGTACGACTTGGGCCGTTGTTTTCAGGTTGCACGATATTTAGTTTTATTTTAGTTTTATAATTTATTATAAAATTTATTAGAAATTAGTTTTATTTTGACAGAATTTACATCGTTATTTCATATTAGCCGGCCAAAGATGTTCCAGTTGTTTTGTCTTTTACCCCTTGCCGGCCACCGTTCACTGGTGACGTCAGGAGCTGGGGTTGACGCCCCTCCCCCTCCCCCACTACTACTGCCTCTGTGTGAGTTGCTTTCTCAGCCACACGTAAGCAGGAATCGAAGTGGGAAACGTCCAATGGTGGCCTCTTGGAACGCTAAGCCCTAAAGTTTGCTCTTTTAAAAGAACTCCGTGTTTAGAGTTGCGTTGTCACACGGCAACGATAGATTTTGTTTACGCGGTGTGGAAGTGTAAAGCAGGTGAGTTTTGCATTACAGTTTAAATGCGTTCGCGTCTCTTGGTCCACGTCGAAACTTGGAAACAAAATTTGATTGCACTGCTTTGGACACACTTAGAATTCTCGGAGCATTTTTTCGTGTTTTTTTTTTTTTTTTTTTTTGGTGGGGGGGGGTGGCACCGGTGTTACGCAGGTGAACTTAATTGTTGAAGCCTATATGAAACATGGTCTAAATCCCAACTGTTATCAACTAGCTTTTCAAAGTGCAGGTTTAATGACCTCGGCTTGTTTTGAACTCTGGTTATATGGACATTACAACCACAAACACGCGTTTTTTTTGTTTTTTTTTTTAATCCAAATGAAGCATTGCACTACAGCGACCTTCTTTAGTTAATATATTAAGATGCACTTGGGACGAGTGGGCGTTTATTTGCTTTGCAACCCCCACAAAGAGGTCAGTTGTTTTATTTCATTCGCGGTTGGTAAAGATAAGGCAAACACTAGAGTTAGGGATTGGGCATTTGGGGTCTAGAGTAGTCAGCCCAGTATGTATTTTACTAAAAACAGGCCGAAGTGACGTAAAAGGATAACACAAAAAGTACTCAACCAAAACGTTTTGCACAAAACTGTTTTGGAAGGTTGCAAAGAGGGCAAGTAGAAAGAACCCATTGCATTCTGAATTTAGAAAGATAGCCTTTGAACAATTCAATGTAATCATGGATAGTCAAAGAAATGTGACATTTTATATACTCTCTGTTAGGATGTGTATCTGCAGAGGTGCAGATTTTGCGGCTTAACCAAATTAGGATTGTTTGGCCTTTGAGGTTGACACTCTTCTAATTACTCTTCCTATATTCACATATTTTCAACATTAATACCCACATATAGTTTATTCCATGGCACATTTGTGGATAGATTTGGTAAACCGGCACATCTAATTGGCCAGTGATCTGTTATTTACAAGCTGACTCGTGTTTTCCTCCCCCCCTGTTCTCATCCAGATCTCCAGTGCTTGAAGCTGCAGTTGTTTGCTGTCCCCAGATTGCACAGCCCTCCCCATTTCTCCACACTTGCCCTCCCAAGGAAAGTCAGACGGAAGTGGAAATCTCAGCCACATTGTTCCACTATTCTGGACAGAAACATGGGCAACCAGTTGACAGAGATGGCCCCTAACACCACATTCCTCCCAAACCTCCAGTCCTTGCACATTGTTGTGATTGGTTTGGACAATGCAGGGAAAACCTCGCTCCTCTACAGACTCAAGCTGCGGGAATTTGTCGAGACGGTCCCCACCAAAGGCTTTAACATGGAACGTATTAAAGTGCCCATGGGGAATCCCAAAGCCAGCACATCGACTTTCCAGGTGTGGGATGTTGGTGGCCAGGAGAAATTGAGGCCTCTCTGGAAGTCGTACACTCGGAGGACTGATGGCTTGGTGTTTGTTGTGGATGCAGCTGAGGCAGAGCGAATGGAGGAAGCTAAGATGGAGCTTCACAGGATCAGTCGGTCTGCTGAGAATCTAGGGATGCCAGTTTTGGTTCTGGCAAACAAACAGGACCTGGAATCAGCCATGCCAGCTTCAGAGGTAATCTATTTTTCCATCATACCGTCGCTGTCGGGTGGAACCCTTGCACCTCCAAAATGACTACTTTTCTGAAAGCACTAAGACGTTTATCTGGACACCCCACTGAAGGCCTGTGTTTTACACGACGACGCAACTTCATTGGAATTGGGATTTGTTTAAAAAAAAAAATCTTGAGTCCCAACACCGCTTTAAGTTGGTATTATACCTTATATTGCTATCGTATACAATTGGACACTAACATCAACACAGTACCACCCAAAAATCATGTTCAAGCGCTGATTAAATCTGCTATACATCTAAAAATGTATTAAACTGATTGAATAAAATGGTAGAATAAAGGCTTTTTTATGCTCGCACGGGCAGTGACTGCGCTGACGTCACTGCGGCTATCCGGCGCGCAGTTTGCTATTATACTCTAACAGAACCCACGTGTGCTGTTTTGAAAATGTACTGCAGTTCTCCAAGTTGGGGGTGTTGCTATGGCGGGTAGTGGCTAGGACACCACAGGGTTGAGTTTCCTCTGGATTTTATTGCCAATTATGGTAGTAGTTTCCACCTTCACTGGCATTTCAACACCTGTAAACCTACCGCCGCGGAAACTTCACGCCAGGAATTCGCCGACATTTGTGCACCTTTGTAATTTGTAGTGCTATCATCAGAAAGATGCACATATTTGCGCACTCCTCGCACAGTCTCTCCTCAATCTGTTCCATGTTTTGTATTTTAAAGATGGCGGTATTGAGGAACCAAGGGGAAAGCTGAGTACGTCATCACAACGTGACTAAAATGGTGATGATCTCCGCGGCGACAATTTGTGCCATGTGCGCGTGTCAAGAGTCTCATTGGGGCAGCATGGCCCAATGCGTCGGTCACGCGATGCAATGCGGTTGCTGTTGCCTGCGCGAGTGCAGGACTATGAAGAGGCCTTTCGTAACCAGCGGCAGCCGTCCACATCAAAGTCTGCGGTCGCACAGATGCCTCCAACCATACAAAAAGCCTTTTAATACATCACAGACGCAAACACCTGTGTTACGTCTCCTTCGCAAACTGTTCATCAAAGATGAACCTTATCCTCATATATTAGACTGATATTAATCTGCACGCAGACTTGCCTCCATGGTTTACGAGGTTTCTTCTGTGAAGAATCGTTACCTTGATCGATTCTAACAAACAAGCCTACCTGAAATGTATCTTAACCGTACTGTTTGTACTCATTTGTCTTAAAAAAAAAAAATATCCAGCCTTTCAATATAGGCAGCGACTATGCCACACGCCTTCCGCGGAACGAGGAAAGAAGTGGAGTTTCACACCACTTAGACATTTTGAGTATGCAAGAGCATTAATAGATTTGTTTTTTTACTACTTTAAATTGGTTAATATTGCATATAAATAAGACGGTGGGGACAGACCAATAGTATCAGTTTGTGAAAAAAATATGAAATTGACCATATTTGGACTTACATGGGGTTTCTCCCGACAACAGCAACGATATGTTTGTTGAACATAAAATTGTGCTACGACTGCTGAGATTGACAAACCCTTTTCCTCTTTATTTAAAAGAGACCTGCAACACCCCCCCAACCACCACCACACACACACACACACACACACACACACACACACACACACACACACACACACACAATTTAACAGTCCACTTGAAATATCGGGTTTTGGGGGTGCAATTCTGTGTCATGTAATAAGTCACTGCTCACCAAAAAAAACCCTCTCGGAGGTGTGCCACCACTACGGCCTCCATTACTAGGGATGTCCTGATACAACTGTTTCACTTCAGGGTCGAAACCGATCTTGCACCCTTGAATTTTGGTTGATACCAATATTGGTCCAATCCGATATCAGCAATAGTCCTGCATACTTGTTTTGTAGTACAGACTGTTAGAAAAGGCTTGATCAAGTGATATTACTCAGAGAACAATCTGTAAAAGTAGGTATGAGGAAAAACTGACCACTTTATTATCAATCAATGGGTTATATAAAGTAACTTTAAACAGGAATGTACTACAATTGAATCAAATAGAATAGACATTATACTAGAAAATCCTGAAAAATAACTTCAATAAAACTAATAATAACATATTTTTACATTGGAACATAGCCACTGCTTAACTTAAACATAAGCATATTACACAATTGAATAGATAAAAAAATTAATTTGAAAACCATGAAACGTAACTTAAAAAAACAATAAATACAAATTTTAAAGTTCAGTTCATTTTTTTTTTCTTTTTTTTTCTTCTTGTCAGGATATGTTGGGAACAGCATTTGGTTTCTCTCCATATGCGGCAATACATCTGGGGTATACAGTGTCGTGAAAAAGTACTAGCCCCCTTTTTATTTTTGCATAGTTTGCCCACTTTGTTTTAAGAGCAAACAAATGTAAATATCAGACAAACATAACCCAGCTTAACTTAAAATGCTGATTTTAAATGATTTTATTTATTTAAGGGGGAGTGGACAGTTCAAAGTTCACAGGGCCACCTGTGTGACAAAGTTATGGTGCCCTGTAAAGCTAATAACTGGTTGGGCCATCCTCAGCAACAACAACTGAAATCCAGCGTTTTCTATCACTGGCAATGAGTCTTTCACATCTCTGTCTAGATATTTTGGCTCCCTCGTTCCTTGCAGAATTGTAGGAATTCAGCAAAAATGGAGGGTTTTCGAGCATGAACGGTCTTTTGAAGGTCATGCCACACTGTATTTGAATCGGATTCAAGTCTGGACTTTGACTAGGCCACTCCAAAACCTTCATTTTGTTCTCTTAAGCCATTCAGAAGTTGACTTGTTGGTGTGTTGTCAATGAGTCATTGCTGTTCTCTTTGGGTAATCTTCTGAGAATAATGGCTCTCCCTACGGTTCGATGGAATCCTAAAGCTTTAGAAATGGCTTTTGTAACCCTTTCCAGACTGATAGATGTCAAATACGTTTTCTCGATTGTTGTGGAAATTGTTTGGATAGTGTCATTTTGTTGCAACTTTTTAGATCTTCTGTCTGCCTTTTGTCGGGACAAATTCAAAGTTATTATTAAGTGATGTTTTTAAGTGGTGAGAAGCTCAGTTGTCCGGGAGGATCTCAGAGTGGAGACGCTGCTCCTCCACATCGAGAGGAGCCAGATGAGGTGGCTGGGGCATCTGATTCGGATGCCTCCCGGACGCCTCCCTGGTGAGGTGTTCCGGGCACGTCCCACCAGGAGGAGACCCTGGGGACGACCCAGGACATGCTGAAGAGACTACATCCTTCGGCTGGCCTGGGAACACCTCGGGATTCCCCCCGGAAGAGCTGGATGAAGTGGCTTGGGAGAGGGAAGTCTGGGCGTCCTTGCTAAAGCTACTGACCCCGCGACCCGACCTAGGATAAGCGGTAGAAAATGGATGGATGGATGTTTTAAGTCATCCCACTCCTTGTGGAGGTAATCAGGCTTGGGTGTGATCAGTGAAAATTAACCAAAAATTGTGATTAGCCACAATTAATTCATGATTTAACAAGGGGGTAATTACTTATACAGGACCAGGTAACTGAAAAGGTTTTTTCCCTTAATGAAACCTGTCATTTTAAAAACAGCCTTTTAAGTTCACTGGAATTTGTCTATTTACATTTGTTTGATAATCTTAAACATTAAAGTGGAGAAACTATGCAAAAATATAATAATTTGAGAAGGTGGCCAATACTTTTGCACGGCGCTGTAGTTTTATCGACAATGTCGTGGCAGGTAAGAATAATGTAGTGAGGGTTTAGATGCTTGTACTCCCCCTGTTTATGTGTGCCTTTTTGGGGTTTTAGTTCCTGCTGTGCAAGTCTTGACCTCTGAGGGGCAGCTTGGTGCATAGAATGAGATACACACTTGAGGTAACAAAGAAAGTAGAAGTCACGATCTATTATTATTCATATAATTTAGTTTTTCACATTTTGAAGAATGTATGCCTGAGAGTATTATGTTGCCTGTTTGTATGTGTTTATACAGTGTTTGTATACCATTTGAGTTGACAAGATAAAGCCCAATGGTCGTAAAAAAAACGGGATGTGGTGGTATCGGAATAAAATATTTTATTCCAGTAGTCTGGCAGTGAATCGTGTGAGTGCAGATTTGTCCTGTAGTCTGATCTGGGCATTAGGTGTTGTCTGTTCCACACCGCTGACATGTTTTTTTGTTGCTGCTGTTTTTTTTTGTTTTTTTTTTAAATAACTTTATTGGCCATCAGATATTTCCAATACTACGTCAAAAGAAATGCGACAAGGCTAAAAATAAACTACCTTTTGAATTCAAATATACTGCGCACGATGGAGTAAATGTCTTTCGCGGTTATTGATCGGATCGGCGAATTATGACATTAAAGCCGATCAGCATAAAATGCTAAATATCGGCCGATATCGATCAGCCCGATTAAAATCGGTGTAAAGTCTAGCAAAAATCTAAGAATTTGAGAAGGGGGTCAATTCCTTTTCACGGTGCTGTATATTGAAGGGGATATATATCGCTCACCCCTAGCACTTAGCTCCTTGTTGTCGTGTGCGTTAGTCCCTAGTTCACACAAACACGGGAACATGAACTGTTTATTAAGCATAACCTCAGTGCCACACACGTTATTCAGCCAGTGGTTGACTACAGTCAACGTTCAACATCTTGAGATGAGACGCACAAAGTTAGAAGTAAATCGGATTAAATCTTCAAGAGGAGTTCATAAAATTAAAATATGACTACTTCAAAAGGTGAAAAATTATGTAAAAAGTGAAAGTAAATAAAAAAATGTGGATTTCCTGTTGTGTTTAAGGTATGGCTCCAGAGACTTTTTAAAAAATATTTTTTATTTTTTTTGCTGCTGTTAGGTAAAGCAGAATGGAGGTTGTGTATCCCTTTTATGCCGGAACAGTTTTTCTATGTCACAGTGGAGTTTTTAAGTTGCCGCTGTGGTTTCTTAGTATTATAATGGAGTCGAACAGAACAAAGTGTCCAGAGGGGAGTGAGACAAGAAGACAAAAGACAAAGCTCTAACTGTAAACAAGATGAGAAAAGTAAATCCTTATATATCTAGAACAATGACACATTAGATATGAGTGTTGTATGGGGTAGTAGTCCTACACCCTGTGAGGGAAGGACAGGACAAGGACAGGAGAAGAAGCATGCAGGACAAGGGTCGTGAACCCGGCTGTACAATTGAAGTGTAGGTGGGAGTGGCTATGTAAATTATAAACGTCTATAGGATGAGAGTGTGAGTGAGGGGATACCCGAGCAACGCATATTCATGCATATTATTTGTCGAAACCAGTGAGTGGCCCCACACCCAGTGGAAAAAGTCCCAGGGGTGTGTGCCTGCGGGTACATGTAAATGAATTGACACAGTTTTGCATGTACAATGACTGACAGAAGTGTCCTGTAATTGCTGTGCCTGTACCGCGGTGGCTGAGGACCCCACCCAATCAATCGAGAGGTGGAATCGGGCCCAGGAGTCCACCCGACAGCGGCCTGGCGGGCAGGACACATCCCACACCAAGGGACCACCGGCCCCACTGAGGTGCCATGACAACCGGCCACCCGGCGCCAAGAAGAGGCCGCAGACCCAATGCGGCCCCCCCCCCCTCCCCAGCCAACATCAAAGTCCCGCCCCCAGAGATGCCAGACCCGCAAACACAGGGTCAATAAGAGAAGACCCCAACTCCATGCATGCACTGTGAGAGAGAGAGAGAGAGAGAGAAAAAAAAGTACATAAATGAATAAGAAAAAATAAAGCGAATGACAAAACAACAGCAGCAACCTCGACAACAAAGAATACAGAAGTCAAAAGTTTACTTTTTCACTTACAAAATATTCTTATTGTCAGATGGCACACTACTTAGGCAAAGGAATCAAAAATCTCGATTTAGCAGGTTGAGGAAGTGTACGTATATATGTAATTGATTTTTTTCGTTCCGCTGATGTTTTTTCGAACTCAATATATTCTATGATGAGATTTAGCCTGTGATTGATGTTAATAGCTTGTTTGTTTTTCCAGCTTAATAGAATTGTTTTCTTAGCAGTAGCTAACGCGTCGAGTAATTATTATGAATATTTATTAGGGAGGTCGATTGTGCGTAAGTCGGCAAGTATTCACATCTTGGGGAATGTGGAATCCTGCAGTTCAAAATATGAGAGTTTCTGCGTAACCAAAGACCAAAAGCATCGAATTGGTGTGCATTCCCATATAGCATGAAAATAGGTGTCCGGGATATTTTTGGTGCATTGCACGCATATATGAGATGGAGAGAAGCCCATTTTATGCATGGTGTATTGAGTAAAGTGTGTTCTACTTTATATCGTATAAGATGTATAAGTCATTTTTTTTGTCATTCTAAACGTTACATATCTGTAGCCAGTAATTATGGTCAGCGTACATAGGTCTTCTTCCCATTTAGTGATAGGTAAGTGCATTGATTTAGTCCATGAAATTAATTTCTAAACTTTTGAGAGATTTTTTTTTCTTTGCGGAAGAAGCTTTACTTTTGGCTTAAACTCCAGCGGTTCGAGGGTGTTCTGGAGTGTTGGTATTCTTTTTTTATTTTTATTTTTTTTATTTTTATTTTTTATTTATTATTTTATTATTTATTATTTATTTTTTTATTGTCGCTTTTAATTTATTGTATTTAAGTAAGTTTCCGGCTATTATTTGGAATTCTTGGAACAGTACATCAGGTTTCCTAAAAGTACTATCGTTCAATAGTTGTTGCAGGTGGTCAATTCCATGTTGTTCCCATGTGCTAAAATAAAGGGGTATATTGTTGATTTCGAATGCAGTCCTGGGGGGGGGGCACAAGCCAGTGCAAACTGTAGGCCGGTCCCAAGCCCGGATAAATGCAGAGGGTTGCATCAGATAGGGCATCCGGCTTGAAACTTTGCCAAACAAATATGAGCGTTCATATAAAGAATTCCATATCGGATCGGTCATGGCCGGGGTTAACAATGTCCACCTCTTGCACTGTTAACCTGCAGGGCGCCGGTGGAAATTCAGCTACTATGGATCGAAAACGAAGAAGAGGTGGAAAGCGGGTTCTTAGGCAGAAAGAGAAGAGGAAAGCACAGAGCCTAGAATTTAATGTGGGGACTTTGAATGTTGGGACTATGAGAGGAAAATCTCAGGAGTTGGTTGACATGACGATTAATGAGAGAGGTTGATATATTGTGTGTCTAGGAGACCAGGTGGAAAGGCAGTAAGGATAGAAGTTTAGGGGCAGGGTTTAAATTATTTTACCATGGGGTAGATGCGAAAAGAAATTCAGTAGGGGTTATTTTAAAGGAAGAGTTAGCTAAGAATATCTTGGAGGTGAAAAGGGTATCCGATCAAGTGATGTGGCTGAAACTTGAAATTAAGGATGTTATGTATAATGTGCATGCAGGTGCATTACATCTTGTGCAGACGATGTAATCTGAAGGAGGTTACCGATTGTAAGGTAGTGGTAGGGGAGAGTGGCTCGACAGCATAGGATGGTGGTGTGTAAGATGACTCTGGTGGTGGGGAGGAAGATTAAGAAGACAAAGTCAGAGCAAAGAACCATGTGGTGGAAGCTGAGAAAGGAAGAGAGTTGTGTGGCTTTTTGGGAAGAGGTGAGACAGGCTCTCAGTGGACAGGAGGTACTTCCAGAAGACTGGACCACTAGAGGCAAGATGAACAGAGAGACAGGCAGGAGACTACTTGGTTTATCTTCTGCCAGGAAAGGAGAGGAGACAACTTGGTGGTGGAACCTCACAGTACAGGAAATCATACAAGTAAAGAGATTAGCTAAGAAGAAGTGGAACACTGAGAGGGCCGAGGAGAGGCAAAAGGAATGCATTGAGATGCAACGTAGGGCAAAGGTAGAGGTTGCACAGGCCAAACGAGGCATATGATTACATGTATGCCAGGTTGGACACTAAAGAAGGAGAAAAAGATCCATACATGTTGGCCAGACAGAGTGATAGAGATGGGAAGGGTGTGCAGCAGATTAGGGTGATTAAGGATAGAGATGACTGAAATGTGTTCACTGGTGCCAATAGTGTGCTGGACAGATGGAAAGAATAATTTGAGGAATAGATAAATGAGAGAGAAGGAAGAGTAAAAGAGGCAAGTGTGGTGGACCAGGAAGTGGCAATTGTTAGTAAGAAGGAGGTTAGAATGGCATTAAAGAGGATGAGAAATGGAAAGGCAGTTGGTCCTGATGACTTTCCTATAGAGGTATGGAAGCATCTAGGAGTGGTGGCTGTGGAGTTTTTGAGCAGCTTGTTCAACAGAATTCTAGCGGGTGAGAAGATGCCTGAGGAATGGTGCTGCCTTTTTAACAACAAGGGTGATGTGCAGAGCTGTGGGAACTATAGAGGAATACAGTTGATGAGCCACACAATGACGTTATGGGAAAGAGTAGTGGAGGATAGACTCAGGACAGAAGTGAGTATTTGCGAGCAAAAGTATGGTTTCATGCCTACAAAGAGTACCACAGATGCCATATTTGCCTTGAGGATGTTGATGGAAAAGTACAGAGAAGGTCAAAAGGAGCTACATTGTCTTTGTGGATCTAGAGAAAGCCTATGACAGCGTACCCAGAGAGGAACTGTGGTACTGCATGCGGAAGTCTGGAGTGGCAGAGAAGTATGTTAAAATAATACAGGACATGTATGAGGGCAGCAGAACAGTAGTGAGGTGTGCAAAGGTGTTACAGAGGTGTTTAAGATGGAGGTGGGACTGCATCAGGGATCAGCCCTGAGTCCCTTCCTGTTTGCAGTGGTGATGGATAGGCTGACAGATGAGATTAGACTGGCATCCCCGTGGACCATGATGTTTGCAGATAACATTATCTGCAATGAAAGCAGGGAGTAAGTGGAGGAACAGTTAGAAAGATTGAGGCATGCACTGGAAAGGAGAGGATTGAAGATTAGCCGAAGTAAAACAGAATATATGTGCATGAATGAGAGGGTTGGAGGGGGAAAAGTGAGGCGACAGGGAGAAGAGATGGCAAGGGTGGAGGACTTTAAATACTTGGGGTCAACAGTCCAGAGCAATGGTGAGTGTGGTCAGAAAGTAAAGAAACTGGTCCATGCAGGTTGGAACGGGTGGAGGAAGGTGTCAGGTGTGTTATATGACAGAAGAGTCTCTGCTAGGATGAAGGGCAAAGTCTATAAAACAGTGGTGACGCCAGCCATGATGATGTACAGTTATAAAGATTGAGGCATGCACTGGAAAGGAGAGGAAGTAAGATTAGCCGAAGTAAGACAGAGTATCTGTGCATGAAATCAGAGGGGTGGAGGCGGAAGAGTGAAGCAACAGGGAGAAGAAATTGTCAGGGTGGAGGACTTTAAATATACTGAAGAAAACTCTATACTCAACACTTTTGTTTTTGCTCCCATTTTTTGTGAGCTGGACTGAAAGATCTAAAACTTTATTTACATACACAAAAGGCCATTTCCCCTCAAATATTGTTCACAAATCTGTCTAAATCTGTTAGTGAGCATTTCTCCTTTGTCGAAATAATTATCCTACCTCACAGGTGTGGCATATCAAGATGCTGTTTAGACAGCGTGATTATTGCATAGGTGTGCCTTAGGCTGGCCACAATAAAAGGCCACTCTGAAATCTGCAGTTTTGCTTCATTGTGGGGGTCTGGGGTGTCGGAAAACCAGTCAGTATCTGGAGTGACCACCATTTGCCTCACGCAGTGCAACACCTCTTCGCATAGAGTTGATCAGGTTGTTGATTGTGGCCTGTGGAATGTTGGTCTACTCTTCAATGGCTGTGCGAAGTTGCTGGATATTGGTAGGAACTGGAACACGCTGTCGTATACGCCGATCCAGAGAATCCCAAACATGCTTATTGGGTGACGTCCGGGGAGTATGCTGACCATGGCAATAACTGTGATGTTTTCAGCTTCCAGGAATTGAGTACAGATCCTTGCAACATGGGGCCATGCATTATCATGCTGCAACATGAGGTGATGGGCGTGGATGAATGGCACAACAATGGGCCTCAGGATCTTGTCACGGTATCTCTGTGCATTCAAAATGCTATCAATAAAACGCACCTGTGTTCGTTGCCCATAACATACGCCTGCTCATACCATAACCCCACTGCCACTCGATCCACAACGTTGACATCAGCAAACTGCTCAACCACATGACGCCATCTGCCCTGAACAGCGAAAACTGGGATTCATCCCTGAAGAGAACACCTTTCCAGTGTGCCAGGCGCCATCGAATGTGAGCATTCGCCCACTCAAGTCAATTACGACGACGAACTGCAGCCGGGTCGAGACCCTGATGAGGATGAGGAGCATGCCGATGAGCTTCCCTGAGTGAGTGAAGAAACTGGTCCAAGCAGGTTGGAACTGGTGGAGGAAGGTGTGTTATGTGACAGAAGAGTCTCGACTAGGATGAAGGGCAAAGTTTATAAAACAGTGGTGAGGCCAGTCATGATGTACGGATTAGAGACTGTGGCACTGAAGAGACAACAGGAAGCAGAGGTAGCGTAAAGGAAGATGTTGAGGTTCGCTCTCAGTTGGATAAAATTAGAAATGAGTTCATCAGAGGGACAGCCAAGGTTAGACGTTTTTAAGACAAAGTTGGAGAGAGAAGACTTCAATGATTTGCACACATCCGGAGGAGAGCGAGTGAATATATTGGTAGAAGGATGATGAGGATGGAGCTGCCAGGCAAGAGAGCTAGAGGAAGACCAAAGAGAAGGTTGATGGATGTCGTGAGGGAAGACATGAGGGCAGTTGGTGTTAGAGAAGAGGATGCAGGAGATAGGCTTGCATGGAAAAGGATGACACGCTGTGGCGACCCCAAACCGGACAAGCCGAAATCAAAAGAAGATTGCTGATTTCGAAATGTGGATTGTGCCAGATTGCATACTTGGAGCTAATTGAGATCCTGTAGTTTCTAAACTTTTCCACTAAGCCGTTAAGGTGGCTGCAATTATTGGGTTCTTGAAGCATTTATAGTGTTTAAGACTTGTGGAAATAAATGGGAGTTTGATGTTGTTGCAGTCTATCTGTTTCAATTCGAGCCAAGAATGATACTCCTCATTGTGGTGCATCTATTTGATGAGGTATTGTAATTGGTTAGCTAAATAATAGTGTTTAAAGTTGGGAGCATTTAGGCCTCCCTCCTGTTTACTTTTCTTAAGACTGGATGAACTAATTCTGTTTATTTTTTGAATAAATTATTACGGCAGAATCTGTTTGAAACCATTTAAATGTGCGCTTACACAGAATCATTAAGAATAAATAATTTATTTGAGGTAAGGTTTTCATTTTTATTGTGGATATTCTTCCCAGTAGTGATGGAGGCAAGTTATTCCAGCATTTTAAATCAGATGAGATTTTTTCCAGAAGTGTTACGTAATTTATATTGGTTAGCTCTGAGTTTTGGTGAAATATTACAACCTAAATACTTAATATTTCCTGTAGGAATGGGGTAATCTGGAATTTAATATGCAGGATTCCATGAGTTTGCAGTTAATGGGAGTATTGTTGATTTTGTCCAGTTGATGATCTTTGTGAAAATGTTTTGAGATTGAAGACTGTCTGAAGAGAAGACTTGGGTTCCAGTAAATAAAGAATATCATCAGCATACAGATTGGTTTTGTGTTCTGTCACTGGCGAGCAGATACCTTTTTTAAAATTAGCATTCTGACGTATAGCGGTAGCAAGAGCTTCGATGAATATTGCAAATAGCATTGGTGAGCGTGGACGTCCTTGTCAGGTTCCTCTTTGTAAAGTAAAACTTGATGTAATCACATTTGTGGTGACTGTCTCTTTCGGCGAGTTGTATAATGTTGCTATCCAATGTATAAACGAGTCTCTAAAGCCGACTTTGCGAAGTACTGCAAACAGGAAAGCCCAGTTGACTTTATCAAAAGCCTTCTCTGCGTCAAGTGACATGATGATTGCATTTAAATTTTTACACTGTGACATGCTTATTAAATTTAATAGACATTATTTACACATTGTGGAACGAATACCTTTTAATGAAACCGGTTTGGTCATACTGGATTATCGACGGAAGTACCTTTTCAAGTCTCGCTGCAAGGACTTTCGAGATAATCTTATCTACTGTATTTTCTGGACTATAAGATGCTACTTTTTTCCCCGCGCTCTGAACCCTGCGGCCTATGGAACGATGCGGCTAAAATAGATTTTTTGGGGTTTTTTTTCCCCCGCTAACGGCTATCAGGGCAAAAACCAAACAACACGGGCCCAGCTTGTTTAAACGTACTGCCAAACTTCTTCGAACGTAATGCTTAAAACATGACAGTTTCCCATAATGCACTAGGGTTTGGGCATGCGCAGATGCCTCCACCGTGTAGAAGACGACAACGCTAGTTTTTGGCGCACTCAACTCAAAACGCAGCACGACGGGACGAACGTGTTTTACACACCCTCATCATGCGGGGGGTCCGGTTTGGTGGCCTCACTATTGCATCTCTGCTTTTTGCAGATGATGTGGTTCTGTTGGCTTCATCAAACCGTGACCTCCAACTCTCACTGGAGCAGTTCGCAGCTGAGTGTGAAGCGGCTGGGATGAGAATCAGCACCTCCAAATCTGAGACCATGGTCCTCAGTTGGAAAAGGGTGGCATGCGCTCGCTAGGTCGGGGATGAGATCCTGCCGCAAGTGGAGGAGTTCAAGTATCTTGGGGTCTTGTTCACGAGTGAAGGAAGAATAGAACGGGAGATCGACAGGCAGATCGGTGCAGCGTCTGCAGTGATGTGGACTTTGTATCGATCTGTTGTGGTAAAGAAGGAGCTATGCCAAAGGGCGAAGCTCTCAATTTACTGGTCGATCTATGTTCCTACCCTCGCCTATGGTCACGAGCTGTGGCTCGTGACCGAAAGAACAAGATCCTGGATACAAGCGGCCGAAATTAATTTCCTCCGCAGGGTGTCCGGGCTCTCCCTTAGAGATCGGGTGAGAAGATCTGTCATCCGGGAGGGGATCAGAGTAGAGCCTGCTGCTCTTCCGCATCGAGAGGAGCCAGATGAGGTGGCTGGGGCATCTGATTCGGATGCCACCCGGACGCCTCCCCGGTGAGGTGTTCCAGGGAAAACCCAGGACACGCTGGAGAGACTACATTCTTCGATCCCCCCGGAAGAGCTGGATGAAGTGGCTGGAGAGAGGTAAGTCTGGGCATCCCTGCTAAAGCTACTGCCCCCGCGACCCGACCTCGGATAAGCGGTAGAAAATGGATGGATGGATGGACACCCTCCTCATAGAAAGTACAAGAAGAAAAGCCTATGATGCAGCTTTTATGTTGAAAGCCATCGGTCTGTCCATTCAGGAGGGAAATAAAGCTGCTGCAGCTGCTGGATTTTTTTCACCGGGAAAAAAAAACATTGCCTGTTTTGGACAGTATGGGTGCCCATATAACAGATTCTGTGAAAGCAGCCATCAAGAGATCAAACTCAATTCCAGCTGTGATTCCTGGTGATGTCCAGTGGTTTTTGCAACCACTGGACATCAGTGTGAATTGTGCTTTTTAAATGGCACTCGAGGGGACTGGGAGGCTTGGATGACCAGCAGTGAGAAATCTTTCACAAAAACTGGCCGCATGCAAAGATTATCCTTTTCTGAGGTCTGCCAGTGGATCTTAAAAGCGTGGAGCAGTGTGAAAGAAGCTACGATCACTAACGGATTTCGAAAGGCTGGACTGCTACGTGAGGAGAGCAGTACAACTTCAGCGGTGACTGTGTCTCGAGATGAAAATGACATTGAGAGCGACACCGACAGAGATTGAAATGGTGTGTGATGGAGATATTCTGAGGTTCTTAAACTCTGACACTGAAGAAGACTACTTCAGTGGTTTCAGTGAACAGGAGGAGGAGGAATATAAACTTGACTTTTCTATTATGTTTGACCCGTTTTACTTTTGTGTTACAGGCACTGTTAGGAAACAATGAAGGTATTTAAATAAACATTTACAAAATATTTCTGTGTAAATATCTAATTTCACAACATATATATCCCCGGCATATAGTCTGGTGCGGCTAATATATGTAAAAAAAAAAAAAAAAAAAAAGAAAATTCTACAAATTTAGTGGGCGTATCTTCTATTCCGATGCACTCTTTAGTCCGGAAAATACGGTACATTAATCAGTGATAAGGGCCGATAATTAGCCAGGTCTTAACTGACTTTAGTAATTATGTAATTGAAGCTGCGTTCATATGGCTACTTGTTTGACCTTTATCGTTTATCTCCTTGACTGTTCTGAAAAATAGAGGCGCTAGTATTGCCCAGAATGCTTAATGAATTCGACAGAGATTCTGTCCGGGCCAGGCACAGAAAGTCCCAATTGCATATTTTTTTTTAATGCATTATGTAATTGTAATTCTTCTTGATTTAATGTCCAGCGTAGTTTCTTTCATGATTTTATTTTTCAGTCTTAGAATTTGTAGTTCCCGCTGACGTTGACATCATGTTTGATCGGAACACAGCATTATCTAATCTTAGCTCCTTGAACTGTTGCTGTGTGAACTCCGAGCTGTTTCTGAGTTCGGTGATCTCTTGGCGAAGTAAGTCAAGTGTAATTGACAATTTGTTGTCGATTGAGAGGAGGACACTTGTCTGTTTCTGTCGAATCAAGTAAATCCTCAGTCGAAGTGGAAGAATCCACCTTTTTTCTCTTCAGCGGCAGCTCGCCGCGGGGGCTAGGATCCTCCATGACAGATGAGTTGGCAATGGCGTAGCTGCCCAAATCTCAAGTGGCTCTCTGTGAGTTACCACTGCTAGCAAAGCTGGTGAAGGAATAGAGAGAACGAAGCGACAATCCACGGCTGAAAAAGGAAAAAGAAAATTTTGTCTTGCAGTAGCTGCTATTCCAAGTCTATGCAAGGGGCGCTGCCATATTTTTCGTCTTCAGAAATCCCGCAATCTCTCCCATTGTCACGGCATGCTCAGCTGCTCTAGGACAATCTTGTGAATGTATGACCCCTGTGGATGTGGGGAAAATGGGCCAAAATTGTATTTTCCCCCCAAAAAAATCATAGCTCATTTCTTGTGCATTTTAGGATATGGCTTCTGCTGGTTTTTTTTGTACGTCACAGGGTGCTACACGTGCCTCCCAATCTTCACAGCCGTAGGTGAAACATGCGTGGGCCTTTGTTTTTTGGGATTTGTAGGGAGTGCTCCAGAGCCATTTTTTTAGTAATCACAAAAAAAAAATTTAAATAGCGAATTTTTTTGCCAGACCCGATGTGCGTGCAAGGTGTGGATTGGAGTATGTTTTGGGTTGAGCCTGTCAAAAATACAATCATTTACAAGTCAGTACAAGTCCGGCAAAATAGCACTCAGAAATCACGCTCCCAGTCCCGCACCCATTGGGGGAACTTTCTGATGTCACCGCTGCAGAAAATATTTTTTATTATTATTATTTTTTTTTTATATTCGTGGGTGTGCCGCGGAGTGACAATCCCCCTCTGCTTTGCCATCCCGCAGAATGGCAAAACACGCTGCCGCCCCCTCAGCACATACACAATGAATGGGAACGTCGAAGGCGGCAATGCGCGTTGCCAAGTGCAGTGTGAAAAGGCCTTACTTGTGATCAACAATCACTACCACACAATCGACTGAATCTGTTCTGTCCATCCATATTCTTAATTGTTCCAAGTATTTAGTAAAATGTCTATCAGGAGAACCCTATAGAAGAAAATACTCTGCTCTTGATGAACTTTATCTCATGAGCATAAAACAAGATTGGTGCTTGTGATCACCATTATCAGCAAGAGTGTGGCTAATCTTGTGGTCCTTTCTCTCAGGTGGAGAAAGTTCTCTCTCTCCATGAAATGAGCTCGTCTACGCTACACTACACACAAGGCTGCTCAGCGCTGGACGGTCAAGGCCTGCAATTGGGCCTGGAGAAACTGTATGAGATGATCCTGAAGCGGAGGAAGATACTTCGACAGAGCAAGAAGAAGAGATGATTGGGAGGATGTTGCTATTGGTGGCATTAGACGATGGGAATGCGATTGTTTGCATGGCTCAACAGTGGAAATAATGTCACTAATTTGGAAGGGGACAGTCCTTTTAATAAGCAAGGTTGGTTCCACACCAAGTTCAGACATTGTCTTGAGAGCTGTTACAAATCGAACAGATCATTCAGGCAGAGTTACTGCCCAATACCAGCAGAGGATGATATCAGCTCTTGAACACTCCTCCCTTTGCTCATCTGTCTGTTCAAGAGGTTTACCACTTACAGAGGCAGACGGATTTGAACCTGTGCAATATGATAAACACTCACTGACGCAATCTCTCCAATGTTGAAGGATTCATTAGAAAAAAAATTGTATGCCGTAGTTTTAGGGTAATTTTTGTTCACGCAATTACTATTTATGTTGCATGTTGTCACCCATTACATAGTTGGGAATACTTTAAAAACACCTTTGTTTATCAATAGGAGAAATTTTACTCGTTATTAGAGGCTTGAATCTGCTCAGTTTTTGAAACGGCGTCTGAAATCTGTCATCAAAAAACGTAACATTTACTGACTGAGACGGCTGAGCAGACAAACACTAGGACTGTCCAGTCATGCACGTTCAGTTATATTTTTCTTCCCCTCTCCTCTCCACACTTCACAAAAGTTATCAGTTGGGTGTTTTTTGTTTAGTTTCTTTGCCAAAACAACCTGTTTTTATCTTGTTTGCTTAAAATGTTGAAAAATGAATAAAGTATTGATTTTGGTATCTTTCGGAATCCTGTCAATACTGTACCATAAATTTTAATTTGTGTTAACTTCACGCATGTGAGACATGAACCAATTTTATTAGTATCAATTAGTGCACTTTAAGATGTCCACGAGGGGTAGCACTACCAAAATATTTTTTTTTTTTTTTTTAGATACATGATGAAAATTTGTCATCAGCTAGTAGTTATTTCAGTACAGTACTAGAATTGGGGAAAAAATCAAAAAAATCACAGGCTTTGCAATCTATATTCCCATCAATGAACATCTCATACAATTTACAAAGATCATACACATAGGAACTCTAGCATCGAAGTAGTCAGCGTATATGCTGAGTGATGGTATTTACAGCCAGAGGAAAAAAAATCTTCTCGCTCGGTATGCTTCTCACCAGCATAGGTAACGTTTGCATAACCTGACCAAACGGGGGAAACTCCTTATTCTGGGCCCACCACAGCAGTGGATTTTGCATGGTGAGAATTTGCGATGTTTGCAAATGATCACAGATCTCTGTGTGCTTTGAAATGACTCGCTGTTCCCCTTCCACTTTGGTTGAATGTGTTATGGTGTGCATGTAGTTCAACTCGAACAAATGGAAAAGCGTATTCCACAATGCAAGCTCTTATTCACCAGTGTAGGTGGCAATGACGACCCACCAATTCTCGGGCATCCTGTAGCCGGTGAAGTCGGGCCTTGAAAATAAAAGCACCCCAGTGTAACAACACAGTTGCACCACAGTGTGGACTGAAGTATATATTCAAGATTCTGCTCTAGCCTGTCTTCTTCACTAACCAAAGCTGCGCATTCAAAAATTGGAAGACCGTTTAACTCAATTAAGGTGACAGATTAATTTTTTTTCAGCGCACTCATCTGTTGCTGTAAGCAGTTGTGGCAGTTCCCCAAGTCAAAAATTAGATTTCGAGTAGTCAATGTCCCACACTAAATGTCATAACTAGTCGAAGAGACTGTAAAACCCAGTAGCCGCTGTACGTGGCTATTGGGACGTGGTATCAGCCCAGTAGACTAGTTTAATTCTACCTTACTCTGAGTGTGATGTAAACATTAAAATGCAAAAATACTCCTTGCACTTTGTTTTGGACAGCATTAAAGTCCAATGCATTGTTCTCATCAAAAATGGCTCAAGAGAACCTGCAGTGTGACTGATGCATCTCCTTGCTCCTGATGAGACCTGGAGGTGCTGTAATTATAAGGAAACATCTGTTGGATGTCAGACAGACAGCAGCAGCAGGAAAATCCTGGAGGAAAAAAAACTTTCGTTGTAAAGAAATTTTTCAGTTTATTTTTGAGAGGGGACAATGCAATTTCATAAAACACATGAAGTACACATGGTTAAAAAAGCCAGAATTAGCCAGAAGGCTAGTTTTAATCTGTAGTCCCCTGGCCATGATGTAAAAAAGCAATAGAATACATCTACAAGACAATATAATGCAGGATAGATAATCAAACTACTATTAAGAGAGAATGAAACCATACTTTTTTTGATCGTAACAAAAAAACAACATAACATACTTGTTATGCTATAGGTGTTAACTAGCCACACTCATGCATTTCACGTGAAATGCATGAGTTTGGACTACATTATCAAATAATTTCTGAGCCTTAATTAAACGGATTGGAATGTTGGTGTGTGTCACTCTTTCTAGATCTCCGCTGTGTTGTGTACTGTGATCATGCTAGATCTCTTCTGTGTACTGCGCTTGACATAATATTCAACGGAAAAATAAACTTCCATCCATTTTCCGTACCGCATAAACTCACTAGGGTCACGGAGCATATTGCAGCTATTTTCAGGCGAGAGGCGGGGTACACCCTGAACGGGTCGCCAGCCAATCGCAGGGCACATAGAAACAGACAACCATTTGCACTCAAATTCACACCTAGCTGGAAATCAAACAAGAAAATGTCAAGACTTCGGAAGTTATGAAAAATGAAAATGTATTTGCAAGTTTCTACATTTTGTAAACTCCTAAATTTGAGCAAAACCTAATCTTTTACACCATCCTAAATCATCACGGTGATATCTAGCATAATCATGAACAGTGGTTCGTAACCTTTTTTACACAAAGTACACTTAAAAATATTTTTCTCTCCAAGTACCACCACAATGACCAACATTAAAATCGGTAGCATAGTAGGCCAGTGTGCATCAAAAAATGGGGAACAGATTTTTTTTTGTATTCTGTGTAGTCTGCCTGCGGCACGGTGAACGGCTGGTTAGCACATCCGCCTCACAGTTCTGAGGACCGGGGTTTAAATCCCGGCCTCGCCTGTGTGGAGTTTGCATGTCCTCCCCGTGCCTGCGTGGGTTTTTTCCGGGCACTCCGGTTTCCTTCCCCATCCCAAAAACATGCATGGTAGGTTAATTGAAGACTCTGAATTACCCATAGGTGTGACTGTGAGTGCGAATGGTTGTTTGTTTATATGTACCCTTCGATTGGCTGGTGACTAGTTCAGGGTATACCCCACCTCTTGCCCGAAGTTAGCTGGGATATGCTCCAGCATGCCCGCGACCCTAGTAAGGATAATCGGAACGGAAAATGAATGAATGAATGTAGTCTGCCATTCGGCCATAGTCATCTGGGATAGGCTCAAGCTCCCCATGACGCTGAAGACGAAAAGCGCTATATAAAAATTATGAAAAACTATACATACATAATGATTCAATAAAAATTTATTGCACGTAAAAGTTGAATAAAAATTTCATTTAAACTCATGTTTGAAATCAGTTTTTAAAGATTAAATGCACTTGCATAAAAATCTAATCTAAAAAAATTCGTTGATCGTATTTAGTTTGATGTCAAAAAGTGGACATTTTATTTTTAGGTCATGTATTTCTTGCATGTGTGCTGCAACATTGTAATAAACTGTATAGTTCCTCCTAGATTTATTGTACATTGCAAATGAAAGACAGAGCTAGGATTACGCTTTGTAGCATTTTATGCTATTTTCATCTTGACGTGGGGATAAAAAGGTTTTGTGTGGGAGGGTTCAAACAAAAGGTGCTCTGTCCTGAGTTGTTTAACATATCTAGATGTAAATACCGTGAAATAAAAGCTGGGATTCTGAACTTTTGTCTCATATTCAACCTTTGATCTGAAAACCATAAACTATATAACCATATATTCAGTAAACAAAAAAAAGGAATTGACCAGTGTAAAGATAGTGTTCCTCAACGTACAATTGCAAGGAATTTAGGAATTTCATCATCTACGGTCTATAATATCGTCAAGAGGTTCAGAGAATCTGGAGAAATCACTGCATGTAAGCGGCAAGGCCAAAAACCAACATTGAATGCCCGTGACCTTCGATCCCTCAGGCGGCACTGCATCAAAAACCGACATCAATGTGGAAAGGATATCACCACATGGGCTCAGGAACACTTCAGAAAACCAATGTCAATAAATACAGTTCGGCGCTACATTCGTAAGTGCAACTTGAAACTCTACTATGCAAAGCAAAAGCCATTTATCAACAACACCCAGAAACGCCGCCGGCTTCTATGGGCCCGAGCTCATCTAAGCTGGACTAATACAAAGTGGAAAAGTGTTCTGTTGTCCGAATAGTCCACATTTCAAATTGTTTTTGGAAATTGTGGACGTCGTGTCCTCCGGGCAAAAGAACCATCCGGACTGTTATGGACGCAAAGTTCAAAAGCCAGCATCTGTGATGGCATGGGGCTGTGTTAGTGCCAATGACATGGGTAACTGTTGGATTTATTTTACCCAACATTATAATAAATAGACACAAAAGGAATGAAGACGCTGGTTTCTTTTTCTCATGAGGAGGGCGCATGGGAGATTGTTCAGATTACAGCCTCTCAACACGCTCTAAACAATCTCTCCCGTCACTCCTGCATTTATTTGAAAATAGGGAGGTTTCTAAATTTACAAGACACAACACACTAAGGGGAGGGTTTCAAGGTGAAAACATGCCACCAACACCTGCCACGTCCCGGCCACGTCCTTCTCTCTGATGATTCCTGCTGAGTCATCTTCTTGAAGGCGAGACATCTTTCTTTCTAAAAATTGTCCATAATACTCATGCAAGCTAAGCAAATAAATGATAACTTCTACGATATATCTAACAGTAACTTACACATCTGTGAAGTCACCATTAATGCTGCAAGGTACATAGAGGTTTTGGAGAAACATATGCTGCCATCCAAGCAATGTCTTTTTCATGGACGCCCCTGCTTATTTCAGCAAGACAATGCCAAACCACATTCTGCACGTGTTACAACAGCATGGCTTCGTACTAAAAGAGTGCGGGTACTAGACTGGCCTGCCTGCAGTCCAGACCTGTCTCCCATTGAAAATGTGTGGCGCATTATGAAGCATAAAATACGACAATGGAGACCCCGTACTGTTGAACAGCTGAAGCTGTACATAAAGCAAGAATGGGAAAGAATTAGTACCTGTAAAAAAACAATGCAAGTGAGATTCGAATTTGAACTCGAACTCAACGAGAATTCTGGTTCCCCACCAATCGAGAGATACACCTTTCGGCTCAGCACTTTCGTCACCACTACAGACCAATGCCGGGTCCGCATCACTGCAAACGCTACACTGATCCGTCTGTCGATCTCAGGTTTCATTCTTCCCTCACTCCTGAACAAGACCTCAAGATACTTGAACTTGAGGTGTTAAATCTCATTCCAGCCACTTCACAGTCGGATGTGAACCACTCCAGCAAGAGTGACAGGTCATGACTTGATTAAGCCAACAGAACTAATTTAGAATCATTTACTTTTTTCACACATGGCCAGCTAGCTTTGAATATTTTTTTCCCCTTAATAAATAAAATCACTATTTAAAAACTGCATTTCATTTTTAGTTGGGTTATCTCTGTTTGATATTTACATTTGTTTGATAATTTTAAACACTAAGAGGGGAAACATTGAAAAAAAACAAGAATTTGAAAAGGGGGCTAACACTTTATCACGGCCCTGTATACGTCAGGGCCAAAGCACAGATGGCGTCATGGCTTTGAACTGTGATGGGGGGATACTGTTTGAGGAGCCCATCCCCCAACAGTCAGTAACTCATTGGTCAAATCTTCCAGTGCTCCCTTACTGCTCAGTCAATCCAATTATACTGATTGGATGCTCCCCCCGACTGCAACTCAGCTGTTGCACCAATAAGGATTCAGTTGTCAGCAAAACTAATACGATAGCCCACCAAAGACCTGAAGCATCAATTCTCTTTAGTTTGATGAAATACGCTTCTTTCCTTTTATTTGTCTCCTTTGTCCCTCAAGCCTCTGTCCCTTAGAATTTTTGTTGAACCTCTTGCCTTTTGTTTTCACTTCCTCCATTTTTTTGTATGAAGTGAAAAGGTGGGACTCAGGCAGCCATTTCAGCCCAAGAATGTGTCATTGTTACACCTTTAGGGAGCGTACCCTCAGTCTCACAGAGACTGAGGGTACACGACACGACTGAGGGTATGTTTACGCGACAGCACGTCTGAAACATTTTACATTCCTGTAATTGCATTCAACAAAAAAAATCACTGCAATATGCATGGCACTTTCTAAAGCATGGATCCTCAAATTGTGTTGTGCTCAAGAGGGTGCACGAGGTTAAAGTGTAATGGGTGAAATAACAACGTTAGGGGAAAAATAATAACATAATCACAAGTAATAATAAGAATACTTAAGCTATCAACTAAAACTGTCCCGTTCCCTTTCATGCTTTGTATCAACAATAAACTCACTAACATCGATAAAAGATCTGAAGACATCCTCGCTACATTAATCGATATTAATGAGTTTAAAATGACCGTAATTTGCTAAATTGTGTCAAATTATTTTTTTTGTAAAACTTCCTCAGGTGAATTGTCATAGGTTTTTGACTAATGAAGAACCCCTCTAAAAATGCACTTAGAGCAGTAGAAGCAGACAAGTGAAGACTCACTCTACAGCGGAATCTGTCCCCTATTACCAGTGGTTGCGAACGACATCTAAAGTTGCCCAAATAATGATCTCAGCAGGCCTTACCACAGTCTGGATTATAACCAAGTCCTTCCAGATGTTCAGTTTATGGTTTTTATTTTATTTTGTATGTTTGCATGAAAACTACCGCCATAGTTTGACTGCTCCAGACCTCTCTTCTTGTCCAAATTTATATGAATTACAGTTCATTTGATTTTAGGGTCAAATTACAGTGGGTACGGAAAGTATTCAGACCCCCTTAAAATTTTCACTCTTTTTTTATACTGCAGCCATTTATGAAAATCATTTAAGTTCATTTCCCTCCTCATTAATATACACACAACACCCCATATTGACAGAAAAAAATGGAATTGTTGAATTTCTTGTGGATTTATTAAAGAAGAAAAACTGAAATATCACAGAGTCATAAGTATTCAGACCCTTTGCTGTGACACTCATATTTAACTCGGGTGCTGTCCATTTCTTCTGATCATCCTTGAGATGTCAGAGCAAATGAGAATCATGAGGTCAAAGAAACTGCCGGGAGAGCTCAGAGACAGAATTACAAACAATATTCTGCTGCACTTAAGGTTCCTAAGAGCACAGTGGCCTCCATAATACTTAAATGGAAGACGTTTGGGACGACCAAAACCCTTCCTAGAGCTGGCCGTCCTGCCAAACTGAGCAATCGGGAGAGAAGAGCCTTGGTGAGAGAGGTAAAGAAGAACCCAAAGATTACTGTGGCTCAGCTCCAGAGATGCAGTCGGGTGATGGGAGAAAGTTCTAGAAAGTCAACCATCACTGCACCAGTCGGGGCTTTACGGCAGAGTGGCCCGATGGAAGCCCCTCCTCAGTGCAAGACAAATGAAAGCCCTCATGGAGTTTGCTATAAAAAACACCTGAAGGACTAAAAGATGGTGAGAAATAAGATTCTCTTGTCTGATGAGACCAAGATAAAACTTTTTGGTCTGAATACTTATGGCCGTGTGATAGTTCAGTTTTCCTTTTTAAATAAATTTGCAAAAATGTCAACAATTAAATGTTTTTTCTGTCAATATGGGGTGCTGTGAGTACATTGAGGAAAACAAATGAACTTAAATGATTTTAGTAAATGGCTGCAATATAACAAAGAGTGAAAAATTTAAGGGGGTCTAAATACTTTCCATACCCAGTGTATGTCCACATTCACAACGGTAGGTGTGGTGACAATACAGTCCCTTTTGCCTTGTTTCAATTACAGAACTAACAAACTGATCACCTTCTTGACCTCTCTTATCGGCATCCTCCTTTCTGTGTGTCAATCTGTTTCACTATACGTATACTGTTTCCCTCCTCTGTGATGCACAGTAACTGCAAAAGCAGTTGCCGTGTCTCACAACGATCAATTGTTCATGCCGTTCATGTTCCAGCAAATTAAAGGGAAGCTCCTTCCACACACGACTGCATCCAAAAAATGTCATTACCACTTTGGAGAAGGCCAAAATATTTTTTATTTTTTTATTTCTTAATAGAATAAATTCAGACAGACAGTGCAGTAAACATTTTAAGTCAGGATTGGATAGAACATTATTCCCACTCCTACTACTGCTGCTGCTGCTTAATAATATTATTGTATATGAGTTGTCTTTTCAATTGCTGGAAGTGCATAGAGGCAAGAGGAATTTGGTTCAAAATCTAATTTGTTACTCCAACCGAATTTACAGTCAGATTAAGCTGTTTACATATAGAGTGTATTTCAGTGATATAATGTAATGGGTTTTTTTTTTTACTGCATGTACTGTAAATGTAGTGAATGTGGGCCTTTTGTTGATCCTCACATTACAAAATGATGGGCAGGTGTGTGAGAGTAAACGAGTCTTCTTCTTTATCTTGGAGGAGGAGAAGCTCATCCATGGTTTATCTCAAGTAGACCTGACTATTGTAATGGTCTTCTGACTGGAGTCCCCAAAAATAGCATTAAACAGCTGCAATTCATTCAGAATGCTGCAGCTCGGGTTCTGACCAGAACAAAGAGGTCAGAGCATATTACTCCAATTCTAAAGTCTTTACACTGACTCCCAGTCAGCTTTAGAAATAAATTTGAAAGTTCTGCTACTGGTCTATAAATCACTAAATGGTTTCGATCCTGGCAGCACGGTGGATGACTGGTTAGCACATTTGCCTCACAGTTCTGAGGACCAGGGTACGAATCCCGGCCCTGCCTGTGTGGAGTTTGCATGTTCTCCCTGTGCCTGCGTGGGTTTTCTCCGGGCACTCAATTTTCCTCCCACATCCCAAAAACATGCATGGTAGGTTGATTGAAGACTCTAAATTGCCTGTAGGTGTGGATGTATGGGTGAATGGTTGGTTGTTTATAAGTGCCCTGCGATTGGCTGGCAACCACTTCAGGGTGTACCCCGCCTCTCACCCGAAGATAGCTGGGATAGGCTTCAGCACGCCCGCGACCCTTGTGAGTATAAAGCGGTACAGGAAATGGATGGATGGATGGTTTAGGTCCTGAATACATGAAAGAAATGCTCATGGAATAGAAACTCAGTAGGGCACTGAGATCGACAGACTCTGGTCAACTCGTGGAGCACAGAGTCCAAAGCAAACATGGTGAAGCAGCATTTAGCTATTATGCTGCACAAAAATTTAGTAAGTTGCCAACAGAAGTGACGTCAGCCCCAAGTGTGAATGTTTTTAAGTCCAAGTTAAAAACCTCTTTTTTCTCATGCTTTTTAGAGCATTTCCACTTTTAAATGATATTTCTGGCATTGCACGCTGTTTTAATTGTACTTTTATTTTTTATTTGTTTCTCCCTTTGTTTTTCTTTTGTTTTTTTTATAAATGCTTTTACCCTTTTATACCTCACGCTTCGTCGACAGCACGTCACGGATAACCTAACCTAACCCTAATCCTAACCTGCTAGACATTTGAAAATTCCAAGTTTTCTGGAAAAGGGGAAAAAGCACTTTTTCACAGGACATTTTCTGACACTTTCATAGTCAAAATAAGGAAAAAAGTCCAGGCAGACATTTTGAGGCTTATGTGTTAAGGTTAATCATGTAAAGCACATTGTTACCTTGTGTATGAAATGCGGTACAAAAATACATTTGCTTTGCTTTGCTTTGTCATGTTATGTTTACACACTACATCTTAACAAAAGAAAATGTTCTCATGGAATGACCACAGAGATAAACTCTCCTGTCACCATGCCAAGCATGTGAAATATTTCACCAATGTGTTGCTGTGACCTGCTTCAGCCTACTAATCATATAGCTTGCCTCCTGCATTCAAGCAAAAACGTGTACATTACATTCATGTTTTATGTTCGGTGCATAAATTATTGTTTGTTTTTGTACCTTTAAAAGTTGGTCTCATTGGTTGCCAAAGTGTGTATATCTGTGTATTTTCATCAGAATTTAGTAGGAATTTGTCCCAAGAGTAAACAACTACAGTATATTGTTTTTAAATGTGGACAGACAACTGGTCTTCGGAAAACTGGTCCTCAAAAGTGCATAACTAGGACATCTGGTACCTGGAAACATGGACCACTGGTCCTTGCAATAAATGTAACAATTGATGAATTTAGCAGCTTATCTTTTTTTTTAAACAAATGGAACTTTTTTTTTTTTTTTTTTACAAATGTAACAACTAACTTTTTATTTGATTTTATTTTTTTTATACACAAAACAAAGACCATACATTGCTGACAAATAAATCTTTATTAAAAATAACAGATAAGTGTTTGCTTTCCAGTCCAGGTATGTGTGACAAGAACTTTGTGAGCACATCTGAGATGTCAACCAACTAGTGGAGGTGTGATATACTGTATGTGTAAAAAGTTCTTTTTGAGCAAAGTTAATGCACATTTAGGGAACAAAATTACCTTACATTACCTTATATATTATAGTGACTTGAAAATAAACTAGACCTAAAAATACAACATTTCAATTTAAAATATGAAACTTCGTAAAGCCCCTCCTTGACCTGTCACCTTGTCGTGGTGGAGTTTGTGTGTACCAATGATGCCAATAAGCTGTCTGGGGTTCACGCCGCTGGTAGGGTCACCCATGGCAAACAGGTCCTAGGTGAGGGACGAGACAAAGCACAGCTCCAAAAAACCCTATGATAAACAAAATAAATGGATCTAGGTTTCCCTTGCGTCACCCCCCTCTGGAGCCAGGCCTGGAGGTGGGGCTCGAAGGTGAGCTCCTGGTGGCTGGGCCTGCACCCATGGGGTGCTAAGCCCGAAAGGGTAACGTCGCTCCCCCTTCCCATGGACTCACCACCTGTGGGAGGGGCCATAGGGGTCAAGTGCAGTGTGAGCTGGGCGGTGGCCGAAGGCGGGGACCTTGACGATCGGATCCCCGCCTACAGAAACTGGCTATAGGGACGTGGAATGTCAACTCTATGGCAGGGAAGGAGCACCAGCTGGTGTGTGAAGTCGAGAAGTTCCGACGAGATATAGTCGGGCTCGCCTCCGCACACAGCTTGGGCTCTGGTACAAATCCTCTTGAAAGGGGTTGGACTCTCTTCCACTCTGGATTGCCCACGGTGGGAGGCGCCGAATAGGTGTGGGTATACTTATTGCCCCCCCCCAATGTTGGTTGTGCAAATGTTACAGATACTCCTCAATCAGTGTGCAAATGGAGCAGATGCTACTCTGGCATGAGTGGCCAGTATATGCAAATAGTGCAGCATGGCGAGACAACTACAGTGAGTGCACGAGTAATACATAATTGGCCCCACAGAAACTTGACAACGAACTCAAGTCAAAAAATGTCCAGCTTGTTGGAATGGAATTATAGGTTAGGTGTTTAAGAAGTTGATCGCAAGAGGGAAGAAGCTGTTGGAATGTCTACTAGTTCTAGTTTGCGTTGATCGGTAGCGCCTACCTGAGGGAAGGAGCTGGAAGAGCTGGTGACCGGGGTGCAGACGGTCCGAGAGAGATTTTGCACGCCCTTGTCTTAGTTCTGGCAGCGTGCAAGTCCTCAATGGTGGGTAGGGGGGTACCGACAATCCTTTCAGCAGTTTTGATTGTCCGTTGCAGTCGGAGTTTGTCCTTTTTTGTAGCAGCACCAAACCAGACTGTGATGGAAGAACACAGGACTGATTCGATGACCCCTGTGTAGAACTGTCTCAGCAGCTCCGGTGGCAGGCCGTGCTTTCTCAGAAGCCGCAGGAAGTACATCCTCTGCTCGGCCTTTTTGAGGACGGAGTTGATGTTGGTCGCCCACTTCAGGTCCTGAGAGATTGTAATTCCCAGGAACTTGAAGGTCTCGACGGTTGACACAAGGCAGCTGGACAACGTGAGGGGCAGCTGTGGCGAAGGATGCCTCATGAAGTCCACGATCATCTCTACAGTCTTGAGCGTGTTCAGCTCCAGGTTGTGTCGGCCGCACCACAGCTCCAGCCGCTCCGCTTCCTGTTGATATGCAGACTCGTCACCGTCCTTGATGAGGCAGATGACAGTGGTGTCATCTGCAAACTTCAGGAGCTTGACAGTCGGGTTCGCTGAGGTGCAGTCGTTCGTATAGAGAGAGAAGAGCAGCGGAGAGAGGACACAACCTTGGGGCGCCCCAGTGCTGATGCTGCGTGTGGATGAGGTGGCCTCCCCCAGCCTGACCTGCTTTGTCCTGCCCGTCAGAAAGCTGTAAATCCACTGGGAGATGGCAGGTGAGACGCTGAGCTAGAGAAGCTTGGTTGAAAGGAGTTCAGGGATGATGGTCTTGAACGCTGAGCTGAAGTCCACGAACAGGATCCTCGCGTAGGTCCCTGCACTGTCGAGGTGTTCTAGGATGAAGTGCAGTCCCATGTTGACTGCATCATCCGCAGACCTGTTCGCTTGGTAGGCAAACTGCAGGGGGTCCAGCAGAGGACCTGTGACACTCTTGAGGTGGTCCAGCACGAGACGTTCAAAGGACTTCATAACCACAGATGTCAAAGCGACAGGCCTGTAGTCATTCAGACCAGAGATTGCAGGTTTCTTGGGGACTGGAATGATGGTGGAGCGTTTGAAACAGGATGGAACTTTTTCAAAGATCTGTTGAAGATCTGAGTGAAGACTGGAGCGAGCTGGTCCGCGCAGACTTTGAGGCAGGATGGGGACACATTCCGCTTTGTTAATCTTCTGTTGTTTGAAGATGCGTCTCACATCCTGTTCATGGATGGTTAACGCAGAAATCAGAGGTGTGGTTGTGGTCGCGGGTGCGGCCGGGTGGGTGTGTGGTGTGAAACTGTCCTTTTCAAATCTGCAGTAGAAGGTATTCAAGTCGTTGGCTAGTGTGCTATTGTTCTCAGCTTGGGGGGATCGTCGCTTGTAATTAGTCAGCGATTGGAATGCATGCCAGACTGATTTAGAGTCGTTCGTGCTAAACTGTTTTTCCAACTTTGTTGCATAGATCCTCTTTGCAATGTTAATTTATTTAGTAAGCTGGTTTCTAGCTCGATTATACAGGGCCCTGTCCCCGCTCTGATATGCATCTTCCTTAGATTGGCGAAGCTGCTTAAGTTTAGCAGTGAACCACGACTTGTTGTTGTTGAATGTCCGAAATGATTTTGTTGGTACACAAACTTCTTCACAGAAACTGATATAGGATGCGACAGTGTCCGTATATTCATCCAGGCTGCCAGCTGAATTTTCAAAGACACTCCAGTCTGTGCAGTCTAAACAGCTTTGAAGTTCCATCTTGGCTTCAGTGGTCCACTTTTTGACTGTTTTCACTGTAGGCTACGCACATTTAAGTTCTTGCTTGTACATCGGTATTAAGTGAATTAAGCAGTGATCAGACAAGCCCAGGGCTGGACGAGGTATAGCACGGTATGCGTTTTTTACCGTAGTGTAGCAGTGGTCTAAAGTATTATTTTCCCTGGTAGGACAGTCGATGTGCTGCTTGTATTTAGGGACTTCGTGGTTGAGTTTAGCTTTGTTAAAGTCCCTGAGAATAATGAGGGGTGAGTCCGGGTATTTTTTTTCAATTTCGTTGACTTGTTCGGCGAGCGTTAGCAATGCGGTGTTCGTGTTAGCTTGAGGCGGAATGTAGACTCCAGCCAGTATGAATGATGCGAACTCACGTGGCGAGTAGAATGGTTTCCAGTTCAAGAACAGCGACTCCAAATGCGGGCTGCAGTGTGTGCTGAGCTCCTTGACGTCCGTACACCATTTTTCGTTGATATAGAGGCATATCCCGCCGCCCTTTGTTTTCCCCGATGATTCCATGTCGCGGTCCGCTCGATGAATGTTGAAGTCGGGAAGCATGACGGCGCCATCGGGTACAGCGTCGCAAAGCCACGTCTCCGTGAAGCACATGGCCACGGAACGTCCGAAGTCTTTACTGGTGTTTAACAGAAGATGAAGCTCGTCCATTTTGTTGGGTAGGGAGCGTACATTTGCGAGGTGGATCGACGGGAACGCCAATCTGTGTCCTCTCTTGCGGAGTTTCACCTGAATGCCGGCTCGTTTCCCTCTGTGGCGCCGCTTCCGCCTCCATACGCCGAAAACCGCAGACGCCGCTGCGGTGAGTAACTCGGGGAAAAAACTGAGCAGATTTTCGAACGTTGGTGACAGAAAGTCCGGAGTAGCCTCCTTGATGGTTAGCAGGTCTCCCCTTGTGTAAGTGAGTCGTGTAAGGTCTCCAAAGACGGACGAAAAACACAAAAACAAAGACAATACTAGAGACAATACTAGAGAGCACGTTACCGAAGCGACCACACTGGTAGGCGCCATCTTGGAAATGTCTATGAACAAAACAGCAGTTCAGAGTACCCACCCTTTTTGGAGTCTTTGGAGGGGGTGCTGAAGACCGCTCCCGCTGGGGACGCCATCATTCTGCTGGGGGACTCCAATACTCATGTGGCAATTACAGTGAGACCTGGAAGGGCGTGATTTGGGGGAATGTCACCCCACCATTCAGAACCCGAGTGGTGTTCTGTTATTGAACTTCTGTGCTCACCATGGATTGTCCATAACAAACACTATGTTCAAGTTTAAGGGTGTCCAGACGTGCACTTGGCACCAGGACACCCTAGGTCGCAGTTTGATGATCGACTTTGTGGTTGTGTCATCGGACTTGCGGCCACATGTCTTGGACACTTGGTTGAAGTGAGGGGTGGAGTTGTCAACTGATCACCACCTAGTGGTGAGTTGGCTCCGATGGTGGGGGAAGTTCCTGGTCTGACCTGGCAGGCCCATACGTACTGTGAGGGTCTGCTGGGAACATCTGGGAGAATCCCCTGTCAGAAGGAGTTTCAACTCCCACCTCACACCAACGGGGAGGGATGCAGTCAAGCTGATGAAGGAGTCCTGTCAGGCCTTTTTGGCGTGTGGAACACCTGAGGCAGCTGATGGGTACCAGCTGGCTAAGGGGAATGTAGCTTTGGTGGTCGCTGAGGCAAAAACCCGGACATCGGAGGAGTTCGGTGAGGTCATGGAGAACGACTTCCGGACGGCTTTGAGGAAATTCTGGTCCACCATTCAGCGTCTCAGGAGGGGGAACCAGTGCACCATCAACACTGTGTATAGTGGGCATGGGGCGCCGCTGACCTTGATTCGGGATGTTGTGAGCCTCAAGTCCCTGACTCCTTCCCATCAGGAAGCAAGGTCTGGGGTCTCTGAGGCGGGCTCTCCTATCTCTGGGGTTGAGGTCACCGAGGTGGTTAAAAAGCTCCTTGGTGGGATGGATGAGATTCACCTGGAGCTCCTAAAGGCTCTGGATGTTGTGGGCTGTTCTGGTTGACTCTGCAACATTGGGTGGACATCGGGGAGAGTGCCTCTGGATTGGCAGACTGGGGTGGTGGTGCCCCTTTTTAAAAAGGGGGACCGGACAATGTGTTCCAACTACAGGGGGATCACACTGCTCAGCCTTCCCGGTAAGGTCTATTCAGGGATGCTGGTGAGGAGGGTCCATCAGAAAGTCGAATCTCAGAATCAGGAGGAGCAGTGTGGTTTTCCTCCTGGCCGTCGAACAGGGGACCAGCTCTACACCCTCGTCAGGGTCCTCGAGGGTGCATGAGAGTTTGCCCAACCAGTCTTCATGTGTTTTGTGGACTTGCAGAAGGCGTTCGACCGTGTCACTCGGGGAGTCCTGTGTGGGGTGCTTCGGGTGTATGGGGTGCCGAATCCCCTGATACGGGCTGTTCGGTTCCTCTACGAGCAGTGTCAGAGTTTGGTCGGCATTGCTGGCAGTAAGTCGGACTCATTTCCGGTGAGAGTTGGATTCCGCTAAGGCTGCTCTTTGTCACCGATTCTCGGCACAGCCGAGGCGTAGAGGGGGTCTCGTTTGTTGGCCTCAGTATTGCACCTTTGCTTTTTGCAGATGATGTGGTTCTGTTGGCCTCATCAAGCTGTGATCTCCAACTCTCACTGGAGCGGTTCGCAGCCGAGTGTGAAGCGGCTAGGATGAGAATCAGGACCTCCAAATCTGAGACCATGATCCTCAGTTGGAAAAGGGTGGAGTGCCCTCTCCAGGTCGGGGATGAGATCCTGCCCCAAGTGGAAGAGTTCGAATATCTTGTCTTGTTCACGAGTGAGGGAAGAATGGAACGGGAGATCCACAGGCGGATCGGTGCAGCGTCTGCAGTGATGTGGCATTTGTATCGGTCCATTGTGGTGAAGAAGGAGCTAAGCCGAAAGGCAAAGCTCTCAATTTACTGGTCGATCTACGTTCCTACCCTCACCTATAGTCACGAGCTGTGGGTCGTGTGGAACCGAAAGAACAAGATCCCGGATACAAGCGGCCGAAATTAGTTTCCTCCGCAGGGTTTCTGGGCTCTCCCTTCGAGATAGGGTGAGAAGCTTGGTCATCCGGGAGAGACTCAGAGTTGAGCCGCTGCTCCTCCGCACTGAGAGGAGCCAGATAAGGTGGCTCTGGCAGCTGTTTAGGAAGCCTCCTGGACACCTCCCTGATAAGGTGTTCCGGGCACGTCCCACCGGGAGGAGACTCCGGGGACAACCTAGGACACGCTGGAGAAACTACGTCTCTCGGCTTGCCTGGGAAAGCCTCGGGATCCCCTCGAAAGAGCTGGAGGAAGTGGCTGGGGAGAGGGAAGTCTGGGCTTCCCAGCTAAGGCTACTGCCCACACGACCTGACCTCGTATAAGTGGAAGAAAATGGATGGATGGATGGAACTTCATAAAGAGTTATGTCTGAATGATAACAATTACAAAATGTCTTTGAATCCTACCCGAGGACCAGTTGACCACCCAAGCTGGTTCTACAAAGACAGTTGTCCTAGGTACAGTCTGCACTTTTGAGGACCAGTTGTCCGAGGACGTCTTGTGGCACAACTGTTTTCAAATGGGCTTTGTCACGCACGGCAATGCCGTAAGGGCAGATCCCAAAAAATAGACTCTAGGTAAGAGGTCCGAATTTTTTTTATTCAATGACAGAGCATGTGATGGCGAGACATACGAAGCTCAAGGGACTCACAACCAGAGAGAATCAAAAAACAGATAACGCAGGGAGACACGACAAAAGGTCCTTGTGGTATAATCGGAGATAACCTAAATTTAGACAGCGGTCAGACGTCGGCGGCAAACACGGGGCAAAAACGAGTTAATATTCCAACGCCCACACACTGTCATGATGCCCTCTAAAAAGGCTGATGATTACAATGCATGACAGCTGCGTCACCGATGTCAACGCCCACCTTCGCTCACCCATACACTGCAACACAAAGAAAAACAATTGGAAACACAGGGCCATGACAGGCTTAGCTCCCAACTAAATCTATTCAAGCCTGACAGATTTGAATGAAAAAAATTATTGCCAAGTGTATAAAATGAGGCTCTAAAATACTGAAAGATAGACAACTCCCTGAGCACTCGGGCCCTGTGGGTGTTTCTGCTGAATGCGCTTGAACACACACTTGATCTTCATCTGTCAATCAAATACGTTCAAGTTTTCCCAGCACACTAGTTGCTACTAGCTGAAAAGCATGTCTGTGCTGGGTGACTCACAGGGGTGGCAAAACCTGTATACTTGATTTGACATAGAGTTCTATTGTTGCGAAATTGTTGATTGAAGTTTCAAATGATTTTACAAAATACAATTATACAAACAATGTGTATAAGTCTTCATTCAGCAGTTTACCTGAAAGAGAAACGTTTTAATAATCAGACAACTGCACGCACGACTAGTGAATAACAATGAGTAAAAGGCAGAAGTTTCCTCATTGTTATTCACTTCTCCATTTTTTTCTTGTGTGTCACAACAAGATGAAATAATGTAGATAAAAGGGTTGTAACACAAGGTTCCTGACAAAGCTGTTAGTTTAATGCAGATAAACAAGTCAGTCTGGAAATACAGCACAGGCATCAAAGTTAACAACTGTTTACCATGATGTTTAACAAAAGGTTCATACATGCCATGAAGGCATGCATCACACGTGCAGATGGATTCATTCAGAATTGTGTGACAGCAAATTATTCATTGGCTCTTTGGTGGGTCAAAACATTTAAAACAATTACGTCAGATGTTGCTAATAATTTAAATGAAACTGTGTGTTTGTTTTTAGGAAAAAAGTCTCCTTACCTATTAGAAAACTATACAGCTGAATGTCCAACCCCAATTCCAATTAAGTTGAGATGTTGTGTTAAAAAAAATCATGTTCAACCTACATTGAATTGAATACAGTACAAAGACAAAATATTTTATGTTCAAACTGATCAACTTTATTGTTTTTAGCAATTTATTTATTTTTCAATTTTATGGCTGCAACACGCTCTTTTTTTATTTTATGGCTGCAACACGCTCCAAAAAAGCTGGGACAGGGTCATGTTTACCACTGTGTTACATCACCTTTTCTTTTAACAACATTCAATAAGCGTTTGGGAACTGAAGACACTAATTGTTGAAGCTTTGTAGGTGGAATTCTTCCCCATTCTTGCTTGATGTACAGCTTCAGTTGTTCCACAGTCCGGGGTCTCCGTTGACGTATTTTACGCTTCATAATGCGCCACACATTTTCAATGGGAGACAGGTCTGGACTGCAGGCAGGCCAGTCTAGTACCCGCACTCTTTTACTACGAAGCCACGCTGTTGTAACACGTGCAGAATGTGGTTTGGCATTGTCTTGCTGAAATAAGCAGGGGCGTCCATAAAAAAGATGTTGCTTGGATGGCACCATATGTTTCTCCAAAACCTCTGTGTACATTTCAGCATTAATGGTGCCTTCACAGATGTGTAAGTTACCAATGCCATTGGCACTAACACAGCCCCATACCATCACCGATGCTGGCCTTTGAACTTTGCGTCCATAACAGTCCAGATTGTTCTTTTCGTCTTTGGCCCGAAGGACACGACGTCCACAATTTCCAAAAACAACTTGAAATGTGGACTCATCGGACCACAGAACAGTTTTCCACTTTGCATCAGTCCATCTTCGATGAGCTCGGCGAGCCCAGCAAAGCCGGCGGCGTTTGTGGGTGTTGTTGATAAATGGATTTTGCTTTGCATAGTAGAGTTTCAAGTTGCACTTACGGATGTAGCGCCGAACTGTATTTCCTGACATTGGATTTCTTAAGTGTTCCTGAGCCTATGTGGTGATATCCTTTACACATTGATGTCAGTCTTTGAAGCAGTGCCACCTGAGGGATCGAAGGTCACGGGCATTCAATGTTGGTTTTCGGCCTTACCGCTTACATGCAGTGATTTCTCCAGATTCTTTGAATGTTTTGATGATATTATGGACCGTAGATGATGAAATCCCGAAATTCCTTGCAACTGTATGTTGAGGAACATTGTCCTTAAACTGTTCGACTATTTTCTCACGCACTTGTTCACAAAGAGGTGAACCTCGCCCCATCTTCGCTTGTTAATGACTGAGCAATTCAGTGAAGCTCCTTTTATACCCAATCATGGCAGCCACCTGTTCCCAATTAGCCTGTTCACCTGTGGGATGTAGGAACAGGTGTTTGATGAGCATTCCTCAACTTTCTCAGTCTTTTCTGCCACCTGTCCCAGCTTTTTTGGAACGCGTTGCAGCCATAAAATTCTAAGTTAATGATTATTTGCTCAAAACAATAAAGTTGATCAGTTTCTTTGTAGTGTATTTAATTAAATATAGGTTGAACATGATTTGCAAATCATTGTATTCTGTTTTTATTTATGTTTAACACAACGTCCCAACATCATTGGAATTGGGGTTGTTAATTGAAAGTAGAATAAAATAAAAATCATAAAGTTAAATAAAGTTTTTATTCTGCAAGTACAGAGTGACTGATTGCAGTTACAAGTTTTGCTTTCCCTTGAAAATCTATTCAACAGCACAAATAATAATGCAGTGAACTCCTGTAATATTGCAGTTCATCTTTCATGCCCCCGCTATATTCCAAATTTTTTAAATGGGTTTTTACATCTGAATTTGATTCAATTCAATTAAAATTTTATTTAAAACACCAACAGTTGTCTCAAGTTACTTCACTCACTTCATATGGAGCAAATCAAGAACATCAGTGCTCACACATTAAAACGTATAGCGTCCAGATGGCCTGCCTATATTTCACTAACAAGTTCTCTTTATGTAAAAAAAACCCAATTCCAGTTGGGCCATTATTTAAAATGTAAATTAAAATATAATACATTAATTTACACATGCCGGCACAGTGAAGGACTTGTTATCACATCTGCCTCACAGTTCTGGGGATCGGGGTTCAAATCCCGGCCCCGCCTGTGTGGAGTTTGCATGTTCTTTGATTGGAGACTCTAAATTATCAGTAGGCGTGAATGTGAGTGTGCATGTTTTTTTTTTGTTTCTATGTGCCCTGCGATTGGCTGGCGACCGGTTCAGGGTGTACCTCGCCTCCCGCCCGAAGATAGCTGGGATAGGCGCCAGCAGCCCGCAACCCTAGTCAGGATAAGCAGTAAAGAAAATGGATGGATGATTTACACATTCTTTTCAATCTATACTTAATTGAATACTCTACAAAGACAAGATATTTTTGATGGTCAAACCGATGAATGTTATTGGTTTTTGCAAATATTATCTCACTTTGTATTTGATGCCTGCAACACATTCCAAAAAACTTAGACAGGGGCAACAAAAGACTGGGGAAGTTGAGGAATGCTCAAAAAACAGCTGTTTGTAACAGGTGAACTGGTTAATTGGAAACAGGTGAGTGCCCTGTTCAAATGCCAAGTTTTTGTGTTTTAAAAGAACTTTGAACAAGATAAATCTTCAAACTTTTTCCACCATTGTGACCTAAAATTTGTACAAATGAACTGATTTATTTTTGTATCTTTTTGAGAGGGGAGGTGAAAATAAACAACTGAAATAAACTTTTTATTTAACTTAATTTAACTTTAAACGTTTGACTTGCTTCCTTTTTGGCCAGGTCACTGTTGCAAAAGACATGTTCTGTTTAAACTGGTCTTTTACCTGGTTAAATAAAGTTTAAATAAAATAAATACAAATAAAACTCGCTCTTGTAACTGGCCTGCGGCTGTGTTCAGAAGTAAAAGATCACATTCAAACTCATGTTCAATGGGAGTCCAATTAAACCGGCCACATTTAGAATTTTAAGTGGAAAAAAATATATATGCATAGGGCTTTACCGAAACATTTTTTTCTTTATCCACTAAAATGACTGAATGAAGAAACTGTTTGCTGACCAGACTTATTGATAGTAGGTGTTTAACAGAGGGGGGAGAAGGAGAGAGAGAGAGAGAGAGAGAGAGAGAGAGCGAGAACAAAATAGGATGTTTTACAGGTACGTGTGAACATAAAATAGTGCTAATGTTGCCATATGCACAGCCAAGACAACAGCAAAAACATCAATTATCGCAAGGTGTTTTCTCCAGTTAGAAGTGGGCTGAAATACAGTATCGAAGTTTGGGCAGTGACAAAACTATGCTGCTTGTTAAAGCTGTTGTTTTTCGAAGTCTGTAATGTAAACACGAGTCGCACGCGGCTGTCACGACTCACTTTGATTGGCCCGCGAAGCCCAATAGAAGACTTTGTGTCCGGACATGTGACTTTCTTGTGTTGTTTGATTGGTGAAAGCTTTACAACACACTTCTCAGACATTTTGAGAAAGTTTATAGATTCATTTTCAAGAACGTTTATAGATTCATTCAAGTTCAGAACAATGGAGTAAGTGTCAATATTTGCCATATTAGATGGGTCCTTTAAGTGAATTTAGAGTTGCCTTCATTGTAGTACCACATTGTGCTGCAACATGCTGGGCCACACTGAGATCCTATTAGATGTAGATGCAGTGTAATTAAGAGGGAAAAAAGGCAGAGAGTTGCAGTAATAGTTTTTGTTTCAGGGTAGAGGTAATATATACCTATGAATAATGTTTTCTGCTCTGTTTGTATATGTTGCTTCGCTGTGTATGTTAAAGTAGGTCTCTTTATATTGCGGAATTTCACCTATTGTGGGTTGTTCTGGAACATAAGCTAACCCCGCGGTGTTCACTGTCTAACCCTGTATAAAATACTTGAGATTAGTGCCTAAGATTGGTTATACATATATATGGTAATAGGCTAAAATATTGGATAATGCAAGTATTAAAAGACTGAATGTATAAACATGTACAGTTTAATAAGTTGAGCTATTTTCAGTTAAAAGGTTAAATGAATAAAATGCTTTCATTTTCATCCATCCATTTTCTGAGTTGCTTCTCCTCACTAAGGCCGCGGGCGTGCTGGAGCCTATCCCAGCTATCATCGGGCAGGAGGCAGGGTACACCTTGAACTGGTTGCCAGCCAATTGCAGGGCACATGCAAACAATCAACCATTTGCACTCACATTCACACCTACGGGCAATTTAGAGTCTCCAATTCCTGCATGTTTTTGGGATGTGTGAGGAAACCAGAGTGCCCAGAGAAAACCCACACAGGCACGGGGAGAACATGCAAACTCGACACAGGCGGGGCCGGGGATTGAACCCGGGTCATCAGAACTGTGAGGCTGACGCTCTAACCAGTCTTTCACCGTGCCGCCTTCATTTTCATCCATCCATCCATTTTCTGTACCGCTTATCCTCACTTTCATTTTTTGTTATTGAGGAGAAAAGAAGGAGCTTGGTAACATCGTGTGGATTTGTATTCCTGGTACCATTTGATTTTTCCAGTCCAATATCTGTCATTCTTTCTTTATTTTCACTGGGCCACAGCAAAACAGACAGCCAATCCAATGCACCCCTTCTGTTAGGGGGACAAAGTGGTGTAGGTTAGAGGTGAAATTATGCAGGTTAGAGTGAGAGACATACACTCAGTGAACCCAAAGGAAAAGAGCAAAGGCTTGGTTGTATGAGAAAATTGAATAATCATCATGCAGGTTGAGTACCCATGATCCTGATAATTCAGTTGTTTGTGATCTGCTAAAGAAGATGGTGTTCCGGAAGATGGACCCTTCTGTTTGAATCTGAGCTGACTGCCTGTGAATTTTCTCTTTCATCCAAGTCATTCTCAGGGCCTTGAATTGATCGAAAGTGGACTGGACTGATTGTCTTAAAAGATGTTTCACCTCTCATATATCTACGCGAGAATCCTGTTCTTGGACTTCAGCTCTGTGTTCAACACCATCATCCCTGAACTCATGCTGTCCAACTACTCTGTGTCAACCATTGAGAGCATCAAGTTCCTGGGAATTACAGTCTCTCAGGACCTGAAGTGGGAGACCAATATCAGTATTGTATTGTATTGTATATTATGTACTTCCTGCGGGCTCTGAGGAAGCACGGCCGCCCGCAGGAGTTGTTGAGGAAGTTCTACACAGCAGACATCGAATCAGTCCTGTGTTCATCCATCACACTCTGGTTTGGTGAAAAAAAGACAAAAAGGACAAACCCCGAATGCAACGGACAATCAGGACCGGCGGAAAAATCGTCGGTGCCCTTCTAGCCACCATTGAGGACTTGCACGCGGCCAGAACTAAAAAGAGAGCATGCAAAATCCTCTTGGACCCTCCACATCCTGTTCACCACCTCCTCCAACTTCTTCCCTCAGGTATACGCTATCGATCAATGGAAACTAAAATATGCAGACATTCCAACAGCTTCTTCCCTCTTGCCATTAAATTGCTGGAGGACTCTGCATCATTTGCAGAGCTGTAATTGTATCAGCATTACCACATTACTGGTAACCTCTCACTGCTCAGTGACTCTCTGTAGTGTGTTTTTTTGTTTTTGTCTCAAAAGTTTTTTTTTGTCAAAATGGCTCTCTACTGTCGTAATTTGAGCGGCTCCATTTATCAAAGACAAAGTCCTTGTGTGTTTTTGACATACTTGGCAAATAAAGATGATTCTGAATCTGATTCTTATTGTTACCTTGAGTGTTGTTGTCATTTCTGTGTATGTTAACAATGGTTCTTGGAATTTATACCTTATTTAGCTATCACATCATACTGTTTTTTTTTTTAATGAAACCATTACTTTAGGTAGTGTGTGAAAAAATTACCTCTTTTCTAGCTGACTATCAATACATTTTTCTAGCTGAGTATCAATAAATACTATGAGTAGCACACAATGGATCGCAGGCTTGATGCAGTTATTGCAAGTAAGCGTAATGCCACCAAATATTAAATGTAATTCACTTCAAGTTACTGTAATTTCTCGTTTGTAATGCGCACCCATGTATAATACGCACCACCAAAGTTTACCTAAAAAATCTGGAAAACCCTTCTACCTATGTATAATGCATTTTTACAATGCATGATTTTGCTTCTACCCATATGATCGAACGAATAATAATAATAATTTCAAATAATTATTCTTTAGTTAAGCACGTAATCATTTTTTTAAATTGACATGCTCTTATTTTGAAATTCACAACCCTACTTTTATTTAGTAAATTAAAAAACACACAGTTGTGCTCATATATGTTTGATTATCCAGGCAGAATTTGTAAGACGGGTACAATTCTTTAATCAGAATCAGAATCATCTTTATTTGCCAAGTATGTCCAAAAAAAAACAGGAATTCGTCTCCGGTAGTTGGAGCCGCTCTAGTACGACAACAGACAGTCAATTGACAGAGAACACTTTTGAGACATAAAGACATTGACAAAAAAAATTGTCACTGAGCAATAAAGCGTTGCTAGTTGTCTGGTAATGCCGGTAAAAAAAATTTGGGACAATTGTGCAAAAGATGCAGAGTCCTCCAGCACTTAGAGCAGTTCGAATGACTAATATTGCAATAGTCCGGTGCAATGTTTAAAGAAAACATGGACCAGGCAAAACATTAAATTTTATTTTAATGGGATACAAATTAAACGGTCAAGTATTCCAGAAAAGCATGATCACATAAAAAAAAACAAAAAACTATTTCACAAATTCTGCCAGGGTATGTAAATTTATAGGGCACAACTGTACATACATACAGTCATACGTACCCCCTGTCATATTGGAATGAAAGTATAGGCTACACTTTTTCTATATAACCACTAGGTGGCGGTGGCATTTTGGAATGAAAGTGTACAGCTATTTCATAACCACTAGATGGCAGCATACATTTATAAAATGTTTTCCATTTGCCCCTATACCTATGTATAATGCGGACTATTGACTTTTGACAATTTTTTGGGGGAAAAATGCATATTATGCACGAGAAATTACGGTAACTTAATCATGTCTGTTCCAATACTGGCGGCACGGTGGACGACTGGTTAGAGCATCTGCCTCACAGTTCTGAGGACCCGGGTTCAATCCCCGGCCCCGCCTGTGTGGAGTTTGCATGTTCTCCCCGTGCTTGCGTGGGTTTTCTCTGGGCACTCCGGTTTCCTCCCAAATCCCCAAAACATGCATGCAGGTTAATTGAAGACTCTAAATTTCCCGTAGGTGTGATTGTGAGTGCGAATGATTGTTTGTTTGGATGTGCCCTGCGATTGGCTGGCAACTAGTTCAGGGTGTACCCCGCCTCCTGCCCGATGATAGCTGGGATTGCCTCCAGCACTCCCGCGACCCTAGTGAGGATACGCGGCTCAGAAAATGGATGGATGGATGTTCCAATACTTTTGCTCACTTGAAAAGTGTGTGGCTTCAAACAAAAGGTGCTTTGTCCTGAGTTGTTGAACATATTCCTATGTAAATACCATGAAATGAAAGCTGGAATTCTGAACCTTTGCCTCATTTTCATCTTTTGATCTGAAACCCAAATGTCTTCAGTAAAAAACAAAAACAAAAAAATTTGACCTTGCTGTTCCAATACTTTTGGAGGGGACTGTATTTTTCAGAATTGTATCATCTCCAAGCTCACACTACACACAACAGTCTACAGCAATACTTGTAACACACCACATTTGTGCTTAGGCACTGTGATACTTTGTGGAAAAATGAAAGTCTCAGCCACTGCAGATTATGGGTATGTGCAATCTTGTGTCTTATTTGAACCCTGAGAGCCAAGCAAAACCAAAGTGCCACATCTCCATTTAACAGCTGTGTGGAAAAAGATGTTCACGTGGACACAGTCACCTCTGTCTTTCTCATCTGGGAAACAGCTGTTAAAGTCTGCTCGTCATGATTGGAGATTTAACAGCATGGGTGTGCAACATGAGCTTTGCGTTTCCTCCAGGTAGACTTATGATTAGTGTTTCCACTGCATCCCTGTGACACTGTGCCCCCGCTTGTGTGTTTGTTTTTGTGTGCATGTGGGTGTGCGTGCGTATTTGGATTCAGGAAAATCCATCACATTGACAAGGCATCATTCTGAGATCCATGTTCATGTACGGGCAGCAGTAGTGACACTGTTTGTGCTTCTTTTTCACTCTAACAGCTCTTGCATGTCTGCATGTGAGTGATCCGGATCTTCGTGTGGTGTGCGACCAAAAAATATACAGCAGAATGTGCTTTTGAATTTATCCTTGAATAATGAGTATAAGATGGGTAAATTGGGACACAAATAATTATTAAATACATAATATATATTATGTATTTATTGTAATAATACATATGATATATATTATATAATATTAAGATACCAACTCACAGGTTCTTACAGGTGTTTAGACATTATAAAAGCATCCCACTGCACCACTCATCACGACCTTTCTCATTTCCCACATCCTGTCCTGTCCTTCCCTTTTCTGTTCTCTCTCATCTTGTCCTATTGGTTAGTTGTTGCATCTCCTCACTGGGTGTCCCACCAATCCACAAATAAGAACACGATTTGACTTTTGTAACGTTACTTGTGGTCAAATATCAAGACTCTCGAACTATTGTTCTGCTGTGGTTCACACCCTTATTCCCCTTGTCTATTCTATCCCTCTGTCTGTCCCCTAAAACCCTTTTCTGTCCGGATGCATTTTCAATAAATTTCAGAAGAATTAAAACAATAAAAAATAAGCAAAGAGAGTATTTCTAACTCCCCTGTTGCAAAGCAAAACTCTTCCTGCACAAAAGGCATACAGATCCACCATTCTGCATGGCCATGCAGCTGAACAGGACAGATTTAAACAAACAAACAAACTATATACACTGTTAGACATTTCCGTAAATTCGACAGTTATTTACCACATACCAGACAGTAAAATACTTTAAAATGATTATCCAACAATTATCAGTAGTTTCCACTACAGCATCGGATTGTGATTGACATCACACAGAGAGTTTTTCAAAATTGTTGCTAATTACTGTATAACAAAAGAAAATGGTGCCAAAATACAGTAACATACTATGGTATATTAATTTGCAATTTAACCCAAGCAGGTTTGAATGTAGACTTGGACATATTCAGTAAAGTACGATAGTATATCAATAATTTGTGACATTTCACAATATTGTACTCCGGTTTCAATATTGTACTCCGGTTTCCTCCCACATTGCAAAAAGATGGATCGTAGCTTAACTGAAGATTCTAAATTGTCCGTAGGTGTGAATGTTCTTTGTCTATCTGTGCCCTGCGATTGGCTGGCGACCAATTCAGGGTGTATCCCACTTCTCGCCCGGAGTCAGCTGGGATAGCCTCCAGCACGCCCTCGTGAGGATAAATAAATGGATGGATGGAATTCAGCCGGACAATGCGTTTCTGGGCGCACCATATGTGGCTACAGCACACGATGCGCACCGTTCTCTGTGGATAAAATTTTCCCCTCCTCCCTTGACTAGCGGTTGGGTAGTTGTGAAGGTGACAACCGTAACGCTGTTTTATTGGACCTGCGACGGCTTCTCTAACCGCATTTGGGCTGGCAATGGCATGCTGGACGGCGGATCTCCTCGGGTTCACATCTCACTTATTGTGGCAGATGGTAAGACACATAGCCCAAATAACACAAAACACATTACACTTTAGGGAAGATGTATTTTTTTCAAGTTGTAGGCATAATTTGATGGCCAATTGCACTCTATAATGATAATAATCAGTCAGGTTGTAAGGAATGAGGACGTGGCCGTTCTGCAAGCAATGGGCTGCGTTCGCCGCTGCCTCGCACACAACATGCGTGGTGGCAGACGGTAAGACACCCGAATAACACAAAACACGTTACACTTCAGGGAAGATGTATTTTTTCGAGTTGTGGGCATGGCGGCATGGTGGCACTGGTTAGAGCGTCTGCCTCACAGTTCTGAGGACCAGGGTTCAATCCCCGGCCCCGCCTGTGTGGAGTTTGCATGTTCTCCCCGTGCCTGCGTGGGTTTTCTCCGGACACTCTGGTTTCCTCCCACATCCCAAAAACATCCATGCTAGGTTAATTGACAACTCTAAATTGCCCGTAGGTATGAATGTGAGTGCAAATGGTTGTTTGTTTATGTGTGGCCTGCGATTGGCTGGCAACCAGTTCAGGGTGTACCCCGCCTCCTGCCCGATGATAGCTGGGATAGGCTCCAGTAAGCCTGCGACCCTAGTGAGGAGAAGCGGCTCAGAAAGTGGATGGATGGATGTGGGCATATGGCCAATTGCGCGCTATCCAGGTAGAACTCGATGAAGTTATTGATGAACAAGGAAGTGCAATTCCACCAAATGGCCACTGCATAGAATAAGGCCACTTGGTGTTTATATGGTGGGGAGCCGCATCCTCGTGATGTCACGAGTATACTTTTTAGCCCTGCCCACAAAATCAGGAAAATTTAGAGGGTGAAAAAGAGATTTAAACCACATCTCAACAATTCAGTACTATATTGTTCTCAGTCTTTGCACGTTTTCAGCACTTATCTTCAAGCATACAGTGTCGTGAAAAAGTACTGGTCCCCTTCTCAAATTCTTATACTTTTGCATAGTTTCCCCACTTAAATGTTTACGATCATCAAACAAATGTAAATATCAGTCAAATATAACCCAAGTGAACTTAAAATGCATTTTTTAAATAGTGATTTCATTTATTAAGGAAATAAAAACTATTCAGTTACCTGGCCCTGTGTGAAAAAGTAATTACCCCCCTTTTTAAATCATGAATAAATTATGGATAATCACAATTTCTGGTTAATTTTCACTGATCACACCCAAGCATGATTACCGCCAGACCTGTTCAATCAAGAAATCACTTAAAACAGAATCCGTCCCGACAAAATCAAGTTGGACAAAAGATCTAAAAAAGCTGCAACAAAATGACACAAAATTCCAGAACAATCGAGAAATTAATAATTGACATCAGTGTGGAAAGGGTTACAAAAGCCATTTCTAAACCTTTAGGATTCCAGTGAACCATAGGGAGAGACATGATCCACACATGGAGAAAACATGGAAAAGTGGTGGGTTTACAGTATATTGCATGGGTTTAATTTCCATTGTGAGTGAGGGTGTCAATTAATACTGTTTATTAATACTGATATACTTTTCAGTGGTGTAAATTGATTTAAACCAATAATCAAAAATAACAACAACAAAAACAACAATAATTGCATACAAACAGGATAAAAGGTATATAAAATGGATGGATGGGGCAGTAGAGTCTTAGAATTATATCAGGACATGATGTTTAAAAGGTAGAATTCATGCCTGCTATTACTCTGCCACAGCTGTCGTTATAAACAGCATTTTATGTGAGGATGGGTGGGATTTATGGGTCCCCAGAAAAACAGTGGGGATGGAGGAAATCACAGCATGGGATTTATAGAGAACCCCTGAACCATCATCTGTATCATTTGTTTTCCCCATTTGATTGTTAACAGGCTGCTTCCTGGAAAGAATGGTCTCTAAAATAGCCTGAAAGTGGCAACATTAATCATCCATCCATCCATTTTTGCAGGGCACATATAAACAAACAACCATTTGCACTCACAGTCATACCTACTGGCAATTTAGAGTCTTCAATTAACCTACCGTGTATGTTTTTGGGAGGTGGGAGGAAACCGGAGTACCTGGAGAAAACCCACGCAGGCACAGGGAGAACATGCAAATTCCACACAGGTGAGGCCGGATTTGAACCCGAGTCCTCAGAACTGTGAGGCGAATGTGTTAACCAGTTGCTCACCGTGCCGCCAACATTAATAATACATTTAAAAATAATACTTGAAAATTATCCATCCAGCCATCCATTTACTGGGTGAGAGATGGGTACACCCAGAACTGGTCGCCAGCCCTTAAGTCTGAATGCCCTTATTGCCCTTAAGTCTGAATGTGAGTGCAAATGGTTGTTTGTCTATGTGTGCCCCCCACATTCAGACTTAAGGGCAATTTATCTTACACCAAAATGTTTCAACCCTACAAAGTTTTGTGAACAATGGTTTTGTAATAGCGTATTGCTGCGCAATAGTTGATTTACAAAGTTTGCATTCAACTCTCAGAGGCAATTAACCACGTACTCAGCGAATCTTAGCATAGCACAGACATATAGCTGCAGTAGTTTGATAGTGGGATAATGACAGTTTATCTTCTCCAACACTCACACTTTGTGTCTGTCTGCAGTCATGGGAGACATCCTGTCTCCTGAAAACATAATTAGTGTTGCCACACAATCAACAGCAGACAAATGGTTACTTGCTGTCTTCATTACCTTTGCGAGCCATCTTTGACCCCTGATAAACCTTAAATCACACACGCACGCACACACACACACACACACACACACACACACACACGCATAAATCCTTTTGACTGTCTTCAAACCTATCCCCTCTGAACCCTAATCTCACAGCTCATAAAGCGATAGCCCCTGATGCCACAGTTTTATGGTTTCCTCACAAGTGAGATAACGCCTACTGTTCTCCTCTGCTGCCCTCTGCTCTTTATCTGTGGTGCTGTTAGAACTAGAACCCTAACAGTTAATGAGCCTGCTCATAAAGAACATTTGACTTGCATTGTGTTGGGGATGTTTACAGGATTTGTTTGGCATTCATTTATAAGACCTGCTGAAGTGTGAGAGAGACACCAAAGCTTACTGGCCGAGAAAGGAGTTATTTAAAAAAAAATCATGCATATTTATGCATTATTTTGAATTACATATGTTTTTTTTTTTACACGTTGATGCCCACCTACCTCCATCTTTTATTGAATCATCCCACCAGCAATTGCTGTTTCAGCTAGCCATTACAAGTTGGGTCAAGGAAGGTTGAAACAAAGCTAGAGACAACGATGTCTTTCCACGAAACATTCATTTATGAGTGTTTCACTGTCTGATTGTGTCAACAACATAGGCGTTTCGTGTTAATTTTTGGGGGTGCCCTAAAATTTTAGATTATTTGTTTATTTTATTTTTTTTACTGTATGTCCTTTTTAAAACAAGGTAGAAAAGTCTGTAACCATCCAGTAGGCTACTTGGTTGAAATGTATTTTATCAGCGAAAATACAGCACTCCCCTTGCCCCAAAAATGGTTTGTTCCACCCATTCCCTCCTACCTCTCCCCTACCAGGCTCTGAGCACACTATTTTTGTACACAGCAATACACTGGTGGTGTATGCCAGTAACTGGTTTATACCAGGATATGAGGAACATTTCTTTACATATACCACTTAATACCCACACACGATTACCATTCCTTGTTTTAGCTCACTGTTTGTTGTTAGGTGTGAATTATCTAACTTTTTTTCAATTTTATTTTATTTTTCTAGCCAGGGAATGTTTCAGGTGGTCAAAGACAGCGCCACTGTCCTCTGTTTGAAATGGTATGAGAGAGGTTAGTGCACACACACACGCACACACACACACTCACACATCTAATATATACATACACACAAAGAAAATAAATCATGTGATCTCTGGGACATCATGTACAGTGGACCCACGCATATTAATGGGTCAGCATTGTTTTTGTGGGGACCTATACTCTGTTATTGCATGATTTTCTGAAATGTAGCATAAAAAAGTGTTACGACTTAATTTCAATGTCCATGCATTGCCTTTGAAAGGGACATCAACCTTCCCAACTTGGCCGCCACGTAGGTACGTCGTTAGCTGAGCTGCTACAGTGCGCTAGCATATAGTCTTCATATCTATGGCCAGAACTGCTACACACATTTTCAGCTGTGTTAACGCTTATGACCAGGTAATTCTTGATTTACAACCCTGACAAAATCTATGAAATGACAGTTCACCACACGGCAATGCTTCAATGCCTCATCTTGAATTGCTATGTTATGTGTCGGCACTGACTCGGCAGGGGCCTGTAATGATGCGTACTGCATAGCTATTAGCTAATAAGCTAATTAGGCACTTGGTGCTGTCGCTAGCCAATTGAATAGCAAAGACGTTTTGCCCAATGTATCTGATGTGGTGATTGCTTTTGTTTTTAAAGCATGTAAGGCAGAAAAAATTGACATACCCAGCAAAAACTCAAAAGCTTACCAAGAATATTTATTTGTCGTCTACACTAACTAACATTAGACTCATCTCAATGTATAGTTTAGATTGAAAATCTATGTGTTATAGTAACTATGTAAATACAGAACAGGATAAAATACAACATGGTTGTTGTTTGAGTGAAAATGACCCAAGGAAGATATATTTATATATCCAAATTACAGTTTACGTCCATATAATCATTCCATTTATACAGCTAAAATTTGTCATTAGAGTTAACTTCCATATAATCAGCCCTTATTCCAAACAGTCTTGTTTCCTTGCATTACTTTAGTGGTTCAGAACTGCATTATTTAGCGCACACTGCCATCTATTTGCTCAGACATGCAACAGTTGACTAACAGGACACCAACACTTGGACTGGCTAAAATAAAAATCGTGGGTATATACTACATTTCCTACAGTTTTTTTCTATTACTCAAAGCAAAAGGTGACCTTATAAACAACTTGATGAACGTGCTGAAATGCCCGGATGAAAAAAAGATTTATTTCTTCCCTCACCCCCCTTTCCACTTCAATTTCCAAATCCACCTCCAGGGCTGACATCCGCTCTCTGGCGGCCAGCAAGCAAGCACTCTGAGGCGGGCAGGCAAGTAGAAAGCACTGGTCTCTGGCTGGTTCTCTTTTCTTCCCCCTCCTTCCCCGGCTTCTGCCCCGTAACTTCCAACGAGACATTTCTTCAGAAAAGTTACACTAAACACTGAAGGTTCTCGTCAAATAACTTTCCCATAACTGGTTTGTTATTTCAGGGAATGATAATATATTTCCAAAGCTAAATTTCCCTGCATAAGAAGTTTCTTGTTTTATTTATTTTAATTTTTTTATTTTTATGTTGTGGTGGCACGGTGGACGACTGGTTAGAGCTGGTCTGCCTCACAGTTCCGAGGACCGGGGTTCAATCCACGGCCCCGCCTGTGCGGAGTTTGCGTGTTCTCCCCGTGCCTGCATGGCTTTTCTCCGGGCACTCCGGTTTCCTGCCACATCCCAAAAACATACATGGTAGGCTGATTGAAGTCTCTAAATTGCCCATAGGTGTGAATGTGAGTGTGAATGGTTGTTTGTTTGTGTGTGCCCTGTGATTGGCTGGCAACCAGTTCAGGGTGTACCCAGCCTCCTGCCCGATGATAGCTGTGATAGGCTCCAGCACGCCCGCGACCCTAGTGAGGAGACGCGAATTAGTGATCCCCAATGTACAGGCACCGAGCCGGGGGGCAATAAGTATACCCACAACTGCTTGGCGCCTCTCACCGTGGGCAACTCCAGAGTGGAAGAGAGTCCAACCCCTCTCGAGAGAACTGGCGGCCTAACTGAACTGTGAGGCAGATGTGCTAACCAGTCATTCACCGTGATATTTCAGTTTTTATTTTTTAACAAATCTGCAAAAATTTCAACAATTCCGTTTTTTTTCCATCAATATGGGGTGCTGTGTGTACATAATGAGGGGGGTGGGGGGGACGGACGGGGGGGGGGGGGGGGGGGGATAGAACGTAAACGATTTTAGCAAACGGCTGCTATATAACAAAGAGTGAAAAATTTAAAGGGGTCTTAATACTTTCCGTACCCACTGTATGTATATATTTAACATTTAGTTTTAAGATTATATTTTAATTCATAAGATTTATGTATATTCAACATTTATATATACTGTATATTTAACATTCACATTTAAGGTTTTACATTTAGATATATATTTAACATGTAACTATACCGTATATTTAACATTTAGATTTGAGATTTAGGTGTAACATTTAATATTTGGTTTTAACTATTAAGTTGACAAATATTGTTCTAAATGTCCAGAAAAGTGACTCTCGAAAATTCACAACAGTTGTTTGAACACGTTTTGAAGCTAAATGTGACAAAATGTTATTTTTGGCGTGAGCAGCTTTTCAAATGGCACCCCATATTACCTTGTGTATGAAATGTAAAATTCACAATCAAATCACAATCGATCATTCAAGGTGGCTTTAATAACTCATTGATAACTTACAGGAAGAGTGATCACATTGGTTATAATTGATTATAATTATATGGCATGTACAAGTTGGGCCCTTGCGCATGTGCTTATGCTTAGGCAAGGGCCAAGGCTGACTTCCAAGTGTGCTTGAGCCTTGGAGCGAAGCACTCACTCACTTTTGTAAAATGAACTCGCCTTTAGAATTAGAGTAATCTTTATTGTCGAAGTATGTTAAAAGGCACATGGAATTTGTCTCTGGTAGTTGGAGCTCAGAGGCTTCCCTTTGTTTATACTGTTGCTAGATTTTGTCACAGTCTATAACTGTAAGATATTGGACTGGACCCAAAAGCAGCAGGAGGCGGAGGAAGAAAATCAAAAGGGTTTGTTAAGGGATATCTTGGGGGTAGGATATTCGAGGAGTGATGGTGGTTGGTCAAAGCAGGGAACATGTAGGAAACGGGAGGTCAAGTAGGTGATAGAGCTTGGCGGGATGACCGGAACGGACGGCGAGGCAGGTGACAGAGAAGGAGAACTGGAGACGGAGAAGAACACAATGGGGTAAGCACAATCGTGGGAATCGAGTAACTTGTGAGAGTAGTCATGAGAGTAAGCCTGTGTACCACAGATCAACGTCAATACTCTGAATTGTTGAATTCCTGGATTTGGCAGGCCTAAATGGAGGTAGTGATGAGTGCAGATTGATAACAGGTAGGCGGATGAGGAGGTGCTGATTGCAGGGGAGCGACAGAGAGGGAGGGAAAGGAACTGCAGGGACAGACCATGACATATTTAAGTACATTGCAGCCAGTTTTTCTCCTAGATAACCATGATAATGGCCCTTTTCGATTGCTTTGCTGTCGGGCAGTTCAGGGTGGTTCAGCGTGATCACAAATCACAGTACAGTACAGAAAATAGAAAGCACACAAACCAAGAAAAAAGAAAAAAAAACAGTTCTCAGACCCCTATCAAACTAGTCTTTCCCTTGCCTGTATGCCCGTATGCTCCATTGTGCATGTGTTAGATTGGATCTATGTGTCTGTGCAATGCATGTTAAAAAAATAAAGAAAATAGAGGATTTACCCTCAGGAGGACTAATATGAAAAATGTATACATCTCAGCATTGCAAAATCAGAATTTAATTTGTCTTAATATTTTTCATAGTAAGATGGAGGTTTCTCGATAATTCCAGCAGCATTCTCCTTTTTTTCTGCTCTGCTGTGAGATTCAGGCCTATGGCTATCAATCATTCACGATTGGTAGGAAAGTACCAGAATAGTATGCATCTAAATCTGCACAGCAAACACCAAAAGAGCATAGTCTATTCACTTGTACATCTGAAGCTGTTATTTGTCTCCTACAGAATTTAATTTAGTAAAAAAAAAAAAGTGTATGTGTGAAAAATCATGCATGTGTTATAACAGGGATAACTGAACTCATTATACTACTGTATGCGTCAACACTGTCAGAAAAGGATACTCTAGTGGTAAATCTTTGCCTTTCTTTTACACCATATCCATTGTTTTTATCTTTTCCTGAACCAAAAATTCCTTTTTCTAATTAGTCAATACTGCAAACATTGGCACTTATTCCATTGTTCTGGACTTAAAAACAATGTCTGCAGAAACAAAAATCCCCTCAAAATAGTCTCAGTAGTAATTTTAGGCTTGTTTTCTCATGACATTTTTGTTTTTCAGCCAGATTTGGACCCACCTACATTTCGGTCTAAATCTGCTTAAGCCTGCTGACGTCAGTGACAGAAAGTGAGCACATTTCCTTATACTAATACATGTTCTTGGTTTCTTCAGAAATTGATACTATTTGTCTGTTCCCGCTTCTTCTGTTGTTTATACGCAATATTAACTAATTTATAGTGGTAAAAATAGCTTGAGAACAAATCTATAAACAATCTTATATGATCAAAATGTCTGTGAAGTTTTTAAAACTATTTCCTCGTTCTGCGAAAGGCTGCGGTGTAATTGTTGCATATATTGAAAGTCTGGATGTTTTTTTTTTTTTTAGAAAATAATGAGTGAAAATAGTGAGGTTAGATACGTTTGAGCAGGCTTGTTTTGTTAAAATTGATTGCTGTAATGCTTTGTTGCAGAAGGCCACCCGCATGAAGTAAGTGCTTGCAAATTTATTTCCGCCAATATACACGGGTTTAGTCAGCTTGCATCGCTCATGGCTCTAAGACCTTAGAACAAGTATTTCCTTAAATAGCAATTCAATTTACACTCTGCTATATATTTTCAGTTGAGTCTGAGTAAAGGGCCACGTAAAGAGCAAGGGGCGGGTGGGGCGTTTCCTTGTTTTAGCTAGTCGACAGTAGTCAGAAAGCCAACTGGCTTCTCTCCATCATCTAGTTCCATTGTTTATTTCATTTATTTGTACGTAGCGGGTCTTGAATCGTGGCCCTCGGGTTCTAAATACCAAGTTCTTACAGAAGACCTACTGCCACCCCCAAAAAGCTCAAGTTCCAGAGATTTTGTCACCAGTAATACTGTATGGGGACCACACTTACACAAAGCTTCATTTCAGTTAGTCTTACCATAGAAGAACTAATAGTTTCAGAGTTTTAGTTTGCTACAATTGATACACGGCAAACACAAGGTGAAAATTAAACAAGCTAGTTTTTTCGGGGGTCACCTTTCCATTTAATCTTCATTAATCACTGCCAGACATAAAGTTAAGTCAAGCCGCTTATGTTAAAATGTGATCTGTCCAATGAGGAACAGCTTTTTCCTGTTGGCCAAGCAGAAATCTGCTTTCTACATCAGTGGAAAATTAGCCTCAATAGTCCAGTCTAGACTGAGATATGCACCCTTGATTTAACAAACACATGAGTACACAGGAAAATACACTTTCACACATGCACACTAAAATACACCCTCTCATCCAAACTCAAACCCAGGCATTTGATGTATAAATATTAACAAAA